>NC_059270.1:15199880-15224880 GCF_017591435.1 Portunus trituberculatus
ACCAGTGTAGGGAATGAAGGAGTGAAGATACTGGTTAACTCTTGCATTAGGAAGATGGACAGAATAGGGATGAGAAGAAGTAGAGAGTCTTGTGCAGCGAGGCCGCAGGAGGGGGAAGGCATGCAGTTAGCAAGTTCAGAAGAGCAGACAGCATGAAAACAGCGGTAGAAGACAGATAAAGATGCAACATTGCGGCGGTGACTTAAAGAATCAAGACAGTCAGTTAGAGGAGAAGAGTTGATAAGACGAAAAGCTTTAGATTCCACCTTGTTTAGTAAAGCTGTGTGTGGATCCCCAGACATGAGAGCCATACTCCATACACGGGCGGATAAGGCCCTTGTACAGAGCAAGCAGCTGGGAGAGAGAAAATGGACGAAGACGCCATAGGACACCTAACTTCTTGGAAGCTGATTTAGCAAGAGTAGAGATGTGAAATTTCCAGTTTAGATTTTTAGTGAAGGATAGACCGAGTGTGTTTAATGTAGAGGAGAGGGAAGTTGAGTGTTATTGAAGAAGAGAGGATAGTTGTCTGGAAGGTTATGTCGAGTAGATAGTTGTAGAAATTGAGTTTTTGAGGCATTGAACAAAACCAGGTTTTCTCTGCCCCAATCAGAAACAAGTGAAAGATCAGAAGTTAGGCGTCCTATAGCATCTCGCCTTGAGTCATTTAATTGTTGTTGGGTTGGGCGTCTGTTGAACGCTGTTGAATAATGCAGGGTGGTATCATCAGCATAGGAGTGGATAGGGCATTGAGTCAGATTTAGGAGATCATTGATGAATAATAGAAAGAGAGTGGGTGATAGGACAGAACCCTGTGGAACACCACTGTTGATAGTTTTAGAGGAAGAACAGTGACCGTCTACTACAGCAGCAATAGAACGATCGGAAAGGAAACTGGAGATGAAGGTACAGAGAGAAGGATAGAATCCGTAGGAGGGTAGTTTAGAAATTAAAGATTTGTGCCAGACTCTATCGAAGGCTTTCGATATGTCAAGGCCGACAGCAAAGGTTTCACCGAAGTCCCTAAAAGAGGATGACCAAGATTCAGTTAGGAAAGTAAGAAGATCACCAGTAGATCTGCCTTTACGGAAACCATACTGGCAATCAGAGAGAAGGTTGTGAGCTGATAGATGCCTCATTATCTTCCTATTAAGGATAGACTCAAAGGCTTTAGAAAGGCAGGAAATCAAAGCTATAGGGCGGTAGTTAGAAGGATTGGAGTGGTCACCTTTTTAGGGACAGGTTGAATGTGAGCAAACTTCCAGCAAGAAGGATAAATAGAAGTAGAGAGACACAGATGAAAGAGTTTGACCAGGCAGTGAGCGAGTTCGGAAGCACAGTTTTGAGAACAACAGGAGGGACTCCATCCGGACCGTAAGCCTTCCGAGAATCAAGGCCAGAGAGGGCCAGGAAAACGTCTTTATAAAGAATTTTAATTTTAGGGATGAAGTAGTCAGAGGGTGGAGGAGTAGGAGGAATATGCCCAGAATCATCCAAAGTTGAGTTGGTAGCAAAGGTTTGAGCGAAGAGTTCAGCTTTAGAAAAGAAGAGACAGCTGTAGAGCCATCTGGATGAAGTAAAGGAGGGAAAGACGAAGAAGTAAAGTTGTTAGAGATATTATTGGCTAGATGCCAGAAATCTCGAGAGGAGTTAGAATTGGAAAGACTTTGACATTTTCTATTGATGAAAGAGTTTTTAGTAAGTTGGAGAATAGATTTGGCATGATTACGGGCAGAAATATATAGGGCATGAGTTTCAGCAGTTGGATGGCTACGGAACCGTTTGTGAGCCGCCTCTCTATCATTGACAGCACGAGAACAAGCAGAGTTAAACCAAGGCTTTTTAGCTTTAGGGTTAGAGAAAGTATGAGGAATGTATAGCTCCATGCCAGAGATAATCACCTCTGTTATGCGCTCGGCACAAAGAGAAGGATCTCTGACATGAAAACAATAATCATCCCAAGGAAATCAGAATAGTACTGCCTTAGTTCCTCCCACTTAGCAGAGTTAAAATGCCAGAAGCACCTCCGCTTAGGCGGGTCCTGAGGCTGCACTGGAGTGATAGAACTGGTAACGGAAATTAGATTGTGGTCGGAGGAGCCCAACGGAGAGGAAAGTTTAACAGAGTAAGCAGAAGGGTTGGAGGTTAGGAAAAGATCAAGAATGTTGGGCGTGTCTCCAAGGCGGTCAGGAATACGGGTAGGGAACTTCACTAGCTGCTCTAGGTCATGAAGGATAGCAAAGTTGAAGGTTTGTTCACCAGGTTGGTCAGTGAAAGAAGATGAAAGCCAAAGCTGGTGGTGAACATTGAAATCCCTAAAATGGAGATCTCAGCAAAAGGAAAGTGAGATAAGATGTGCTCCACCTTGGAAGTCAAATAGTCAAAGAATTTTACATAGTCAGAGGAATTAGGTGAGAGGTATACAGCACAGATGAATTTAGTTAGAGAGTGACATTGAAGTCTTAGCCAGATGGTAGAAAATTCTGAAGATTCAAGATTGTGGGCACGAGAGCAAGTGGTGTCGTTACGCACGTATGCGCAACATCCAGCTTTGGATTGAAAATGAGGATAGAGCAAGTAGGAGGGAACAGAAAAGGGGCTGCTGTCAGTAGTCACAGACAACTGTGTTTCGGTTAGGAAGAGAAGATGAGGTTTAGTAGAGGAGAGGTGGTGTTCCACAGATTGAAAATTAGAACGAAGGCCACGAATGTTGCAGAAATTGATAGTGAAAGTATTAGATGAAGTGTCAAGACACCCAAGGTCGACAGCAGAGGGCAGTCCGACCTGGGGACATTTATGGTCCCTCCCAGAGGGGACTCCGAGGCAGGGCGTGGTGAAGCCATTATTAAATTTTGATTTGAAGAGAGTGTAAAAGTGTAAGGTGTTGTAGTGTAGTGTAGGAAGTAGTAGAAGTTGTCTTTAGAGGGCAGGCTGCAGCTGCTCAATTGTATAAATGAGACCACAAAGGGAACCGGGAAGAGAGGACACGGGGAATCACTCAATCTGCAGCACTGCCTACATCCCCGTAAATACCTCTCCTGGAGTATTCCACCGGGCGGCAGGTGACTACTGCCTACTCCATGAAAAGGAGAAGATGCATCCTTGTCCCTGCTTTCCTCACCACCACACCACTACAACTCAAGTTTATAACAATATCCCAGTCCTTCTTTCCTTCATTACCGCTCCAATGCAACATCCCCAATATTATCTTTCGCCATTCTAATTTTGTTACTACACTGTTCCACTACCCCAGTCCGACCCTGAGACATTACCTTATTCACCAGCGTATTCGAAAACCCCAGTAACATTCTCAGGGACACTCCAGTACTGTCTTCCACTATCGCACCTTTGTTACTTCGCCATTCCACCACCCGAGTCATAACATGAGATTTCTTTAACATACCAGTAAACCCATTGGCCCACTCCAGCAATCAGCACTACCCTAGTACGTAACATGTATACCATATTAACACTTAACCGTAATTGCAGCATCCCAATCTTCAGCCCCATTCAATCCTATTCTATCATCCTCGTACATACACTTCTCCAACTGCTGCAGAAGGTAGAAGCGCACTTCAGAATATATATATATATATATATATATATATATATATATATATATATATATATATATATATATATATATATATATATATATATATATATATATATATATATATATATATATATATATATATATATATATATATATATATATATATATATATATATATATATATATATATATATATATATATATATATATATATATATATATATATATATATATATATATATATATATATATATATATATATATAAACCCTGCCTTCTCTTCTCCTCTCCTCCCATTCTCCAGACGCGTCACCATCCTAACCAATTTTTCTCCTCCCTCTCCCTCTCATCCTCATCCTGTCTCTCATCCTTCCCACCATCATTCACTCCCCTATCCCTTCCTCTCTCCTCTGCCCCTCATCCCACCTCCTCTCGGCCTCCCACCCTCACCATTCGCTTCCCTTCCCGGACTACCCTGCCACACCTGCCCTACAGCCACAGCCAAGGTCAAGCTGCCCACACCACAACCACGCATCACCCACCCGACCCCAACCTGCCCGCTCCGCCCGCCGCGCACCTTCCTACATGTCTCAAACACTGGCACTTACTCTTCTAGTATTGGTAAATGTCACTTGGCGAATTATTTCTTTTTATTTTCTATGTCTCAAAACTGGATTCTAATGTTTCACTTATTTGTTTAAATATTTTCAATTTATTGTACTATTCTCGTCATGTTTAGCTTCGTGTCTTCGTCTTCCCTCTATCTCTCTCGATTAATTCCTATTTTTGTTGTTTCGACGTTTCAGTATCAGAAACCAATAACTGCAGGAGTTTTTAATTTATAGTCTCTCTCTCTCTCTCTCTCTCTCTCTCTCTCTCTCTCTCTCTCTCTCGGACGCTGGCTGATATCTATCTCAAAAGAAACAGCCGGGAGATTCAAAGATGGGTTGTTGCATACCGCTCAGACCACAGACACACCGCGACACACTGCACGACCGCTGCTGGGAGGGTGTTCTAGGTGGGTCTTGTAAGGTGAGGCTGAGGCTGAGACCGTGAGTGAGGACGAACACCTTCTCTTCCTCCTACTTCTACTCCTTTCTCCTTCCCTCACTCTCCACCTCACCTACACATTCTCTCTCTCTCTCTCTCTCTCTCTCTCTCTCTCTCTCTCTCTCTCAGCCCCTATGACATTTAGGATAAAAAATAAGATGCTATTTGTCCTTACTATTATTATTGTTGTTGTTATTAACATTATCGCCATTATCGTCATCGTCATCACTATTATGAATTTTGCCTGTTTGTCACCCGCTACATTTCTGCGGCGCGACCTTCAGGGACAAAAAACAGGTTAATTATTAAGGTCTATTAAACACGCACACACACGCACGCACGCACACAAGTACACACACACACACACACACACACACACACACACACACACACACACACACACACACACACACACACACACACTTTTTCTACATACAACGCACGCACACACTCTCTCTCTCTCTCTCTCTCTCTCTCCACACACACACACCCGGTAGCTCAGTGGTTAGAGCGCTGGCTTCACAAGCCAGAGGACCGGGGTTCGATTCCCCGGCCGGGTGAAGATATTTGGGTGTGTCTCCTTTCACGTGTAGCCCCTGTTCACCTAGCAGTGAGTAGGTACGGGATGTAAATCGAGGAGTTGTGACCTTGTTGTCCCGGTGTGTGGTGTGTGCCTGGTCTCAGGCCTATCCGAAGATCGGAAATAATGAGCTCTGACCTCTTTCCGTAGGGTAACGTCTGGCTGTCTCGTCAGAGACTGCAGCAGATCAAACAGTGAAACACACACACACACACTCTCTCTCTCTCTCTCTCTCTTTTTCTCCATCCCCCCACACACACAAACACACTTGAAATTCCTTACGTTAAAAAATATGGATTTACCTTCACATTAAAGAGAGAGAGAGAGAGAGAGAGAGAGAGAGAGAGAGAGAGAGAGAGAGAGAGAGAGAGAGAGAGAGAGAGAGAGAGAGAGAGAGAGAGAGAGAGAGAGAGATAGGGGTAAATACAATAATGAAATCGAGATATAGAACAGTAATCCTTGGTAAATATTTAAAGAAAACGGAAGGACATTCTACACGCACAGGAATGTCGAGGAGTGTGAAAAGCGACATAGGGTAGAGAAGGTGCTGTGGCAGAGGTCAGGCAGCAGAGAGGTCAGTGAAAGGAAAAATGTGGGATACTTCCGACGCGCAAAGAACACAACATACCACGAAAGACGGCAATTCTACAAACGAAGGAGGAGAAAGGTGAAAGTAGTAGAACAGAACGAGGACGAGGACGAGAATAGTTGAAGACGATCACGAGGAGGAGGAGGAGGAGGAGGAGGAGGAGGAGGAGGAGGAGAGAGAGAAAGAAGAACGCAGTGGAGGGAGAGGAAGAGACAAACAAGAACAGGAAACGCAGAACTAGAAGAGGAAGTAAAAGAACAGGAAGAAAACCGGTAGAGGAAGAATGAGGAAGAGGAAAAAAGAAACAGAAGATAAACAAGGAAGAAGAGAAGGAAGATGAAGATCAAGAAAAAGAAAAAGATGATTAGTAAGGAGAAAATAGAGCAATCGCATTTTTTTTTTTTTCCTTTTAGGTTGGAAGTTCGGAGATGCATGGGTAAATCTAATAATCTAATCAATATTCATGATATTCTTTAAGTTATTTCTCTTTCCCCTCTAAATAAAACGCACGAAGAAAAAAAAATCTAAATGAGGAGCAGAACAATGAAGATGTAAAATAAAAAGGAATACAAAAAATGAAAACACATAACGACAAACTTTTTTCGCTCCATGCTGAACTGTTTAGTGAAGAAAAAACGTACATTCCTTGAACAAAATTCGGTAACCATGACTGGAAGAAGGGATCCATTCCCGTTTACTATTGGATACCAGGAATAGAGAGTTACAGGAGAACGAAGATATGGAGAACTATAAATAAGAACACAAGGGAACAAAGAAGCACAAAGGAAGAACGAGCAGTAGCAGATAACACGAGCGTGCAGTAGAAAATATAAAACAAACAAAATTGGATCGTTTCTATTTTTTTCATTTTTTTGGGAGACTGGTACCTATCCTATACTAACCCAACTTAATTTAATGTACCTTCAGTACGTCTTTTCTTTCTGCCGGTTTGTAGTCCTTAGTCAAAGTCTCTCAACATAAAATAAAACAACAACAACAAAAGGGTAATGGAAGAAAAGGTGGTGCAGATGGAAGTAGATGTAGTGGAAGTGGAGGTGGATGTGGTGGGGGATAAGAGGAAGATGATTTGGTGAATGACAGCTACGCCTCACTTGTTAAATCCTTTTTCATTCTTTACCAGTGAACCCTCATGCCACTCCTGTCCAAGCCTCCATCCTCCTATCTGGCAATTTGCCCATTTGGTTATCTACTAGTAAATGACCCCTGGCTCCTTCCACCAGTTACAAGATCGTATCTCTCTCTCTCTCTCTCTCTCTCTCTCTCTCTCTCTCTCTCTCTCTCTCTCTCTCTGTAACAACTATTCCTACTTAAAGTCTTTCGACACTGTTCATTAACGAAATCTACACAATTACGAAACAATGACGTGACTTTACAAAACCGTAACAAGACTCATCTGGTTCTCGGCAAACGCACCACACTCGCATTCAGACGACTATAACGAGGGAAGCTGGGGTTCTTCATTTACCTCGTTTTATAATATAGCATCATAAACTACCAACAGATGAATACAAGAGTCGAAAGAGAAATTTTCTGCCCCTCTCTTCCTCCATCTTCACTCCCGCTCTCTCCTCTTACCCTTTTACGTCCTAGTCCTCGTTCGCTTCTTCCCTCTCCCATTTCGTTTATTTATTTATTTTTTTTTTACTTTAGCTCGTATCTTTATAAAATTCTAACTCTCAATATTACGAGCGCACGTATTTCTCTCTCTCTCTCTCTCTCTCTCTCTCTCTCTCTCTCTCTCTCTCTCTCTCTTAGTTGAGTTTATGGTGCTGATCTACATGATACCAGCTGTGAATGAAGTAGCTGTTGTGTAGTAGTAGTAGTAGTAGTAGTAGTAGTAGTAGTAGTAGTAGTAGTAGTAGTAGTAGTAGTTGTTATTGTTGTAAGTAGGGGAAAAGAGTATTGACTAACTGGTTGATTACCTAAGTGACTGACTGAATGACTGACTCCTAGACTATCTGACAGACTGACTGATTAATTGCGCCCAAGTGCCATAACAACACGGAGGAGGCGGCGAAGAGTTTCCTTTTAAAATTCTACCCTAGCTTACAGTTCCCTTATTTGAGAGAGAGAGAGAGAGAGAGAGAGAGAGAGAGAGAGAGAGAGAGAGAGAGAGAGAGAGAGAGAGAGAGAGAGAGAGAGAGAGAGAGAGAGAGAGAGAGAGAGAGAGAGAGAGAGAGAGAGAGAGAGAGAGAGAGAGAGAGAGAGAGAGAGAGAGAGAGAGAGAGAGAGAGAGAGAGAGAGAGAGAGAGAGAGAGAGAGAGAGAGAGAGAGAGAGAGCGCGCTTCGACAACAAAGTTCCTGAATCCTACCGACATTCATCACTTCAGTGCCGCCTCCCACCACCACCCGGAGCTTATCTCTCCTGATAAACCTATCTTATCGCGACACGAGGGTTGCCAAATTCCTGAGAGGGCACAGGCAGGAGAGAAAATGAAATAAAATAAATATACCACAACTGAACATCATAACAATGTCATGACACCTGAAGCTGTAATAGAATGAAAGTTGTGATATGCTCCTTGTGACTCTTGGAAGTGTGTGTTCGGATGGAAGGATTAAAGGGAGGGGAGTGAGGGAAAGAAGAACGTCTTTCCTCTTAGTGGTAAGAATAACGCCATCCTTTTAATTAATATGTTATCCTCAAGGTTATGTGTAACTTTTGTTTAGTACAAGACGTCTTTGGTTATTTAGTGAAGTAGGAAATGTTACCTCATTCTTTGTTAAACTCGTTAACTCACTTCCAGTATTTATATTTTCTCCCGCCTAACAACTGATCTCTTTCTAGGGTGGAGTACATGAAAAATAGTTAATTCTCTCCTCCTGATTATTTTATGGAGTGATATATTCAGAAATTTTTTACCCCTTTGTCTCCTCGCAAATGAAAATACTGTTTTAAGCAGTCAAGTTATCTGGTCCACTTATACCGTATACTTAAAATATCATTGCTAGAGAAAGGGAGCTTCAATCTCTCTCTCTCTCTCTCTCTCTCTCTCTCTCTCTCTCTCTCTCTCTTATAGTCCCTATGGTTTGAGTCTTGCAGAATCTAATCCTCCAAGTTACTGAAGTGAAGTAACAAGTCTCATGCTGTCTTTACCATTGAAGCATTTCAGTATATTTTGTCATATTAGTAATGAATGAGGAAAATTTGAAAAGAAAAAAAAAAACAGTCAAAGAATAGAAAAGGTGCCAGGAAATGTGGATGAGAGCAGGAAAAGAAGAGAGGATAAGGGGCACAACAAGGGAGTGAATCAGGTCGTTTGTGAAATCTAGTAGACGTGTGGGTGTAAGGAGAAATAAACTTAGTCAGAGCTCGGTTACAGGTGCAGTAAATGCCTGTTTGCCATCACCACCACTATACTAACAAAAACAACTACCACCACCACTACTACTACTACTACTACTACTACTACTGATAATAATAAAAACAATTGTAATAAAACTGAGGACATATTCATACATAAATTAAAACTAAAACTGAGGATATATTTACTTATTAATTTAATCTCACATTAAGTTATAAATACGAAAAAAAAAAACGAAATGAAAGCAGCAACAACAGCACAAACTACTAAGTTATTATTAAATTTCTTTAATTTCACATAGCATTCCAATACTACCATTTGTCATTGAAATTTGCCTACTGTTTATGTGTAATCAATGGAGAGAGAGAGAGAGAGAGAGAGAGAGAGAGAGAGAGAGAGAGAGAGAGAGAGAGAGAGCGTGTGTGTGTGTTTAAATTCATGCTATCATCTTTCCTCTTGATGTGAGGAAGAATCAGGGTGAGTGAGGCCACTGTTCCCAAATCCCCAGTTCGTCTGGTGTACCGGAAACACGAGATAGTAACATAGTTTCTCTCTCTCTCTCTCTCTCTCTCTCTCTCTCTCTGAAGTCACGCAGGAAGAGTTCGTTATCAGTTAGGTAAGACAGTGAATTCCTGAAACTCAGTCACTACTACTCATTCATTGGTTCTATTCTCTTGTCCGACCTTTTATCATTCCTCTACACATCACATTTTTCTCCCATACCTACTCTCTCTCTCTCTCTCTCTCTCTCAACTTTATTCATTCCTTACTCGCTCTTTTCCTCATTTCTACATGTTTTTTTCTTTTCCTCCGTGAAATGCGTCTTTCTATCTTGTATTCTTTTTCTCCTCCTCCTCTAATATTTGATAGTACATTACAAGTTATTTTCGTTCATTATTCAATCAATATCATAGTTTCTTTGGTTTGATGTGTTACACTGGCAACTGTTGGTGTTTAGGCCACGCTAGCAAGACAACAACACAATAGCCACTAACACCACCACCACCACCACCATCACCACTATTACTATCACTACCACCATTACCAACGCTGCCGTCATTATCACAATTACTGAAATTCCTAACCTCCATTTTTAATCGCAACCGTTCATCACCAGCATCACCGCACACCAGGGTTCCGAGACCCTCACCACCTTTTCTTTCATCGGTAATGCTTAAGGAGTTCGTAATATATATATATATATATATATATATATATATATATATATATATATATATATATATATATATATATATAAACACGTGTGTGTGTGTGTGTTAAAAGTAATACACGCTCCTAATTTCCTTCTTCAAACACAGACAGACAGCCAAACAAACAGCCCCACAAATATATACACACACACGCACGCACGCACGCACGTACGTACACACACACACACACACACACACACACACACACACACACACACACACACACGGCGTGACTCACCCCAGCGCAAGTAACCTTGGCTCAGCAGGTGTGGGTCACAGGTGTGCAAATGTATGTACGTGCGTATTTATTCTCAACCCAAATTCATCTACCGTGTAAAATTATGTTTTATACACACACACACACACACACACACACACCGTAGTGTAGTGGTTAGCATACTCAACCGAGAAGGCCTGGGTTCGAGTCCCGGAGGCGGCAAGGCAAATGGGCAAGCCTCTTAATGTGTAACCCTTGTTCACCTCGCTGTAAATAGGTACGAGATACAACTCGCTTTCCCGGTGTGTGGAGTGTATTGTGGTCTCAGTCCTACCCGAAGATCGGTCTACAGGCTCTGAGCTCGCTCCATAATGGGAAGGCTGGCTGGGAGACCAGTAGACGACCGTGGTGAATTACACACACACACACACACACACACACACACACACACACACACACACACACACACACACACACACACACACATTCACATACACAAAGTCCTCATCATCCAATCAGTACTTGTCTACATGAATTCTCTTACGAAACATTAATGAATCTCTCTCTCTCTCTCTCTCTCTCTCTCTCTCTCTCTCTGTGTGTGTGTGTGTGTGTGTGTGTGTGTGTGTGTGTGTGTGTGTGTGTGTGTGTGTGTGTGTAATTCTTTTTCTTTACATTATACTATCCCGACACGTTCACTTGCTTGCTGTGCAGTGGTGGTAGTATAATGATAGTGGTGGAGCTGAAATTAAGGTGTGGTTTTATTAATATCTGTTTGGGGTTTATTTGGGATCCGCTTTTCTTTCTTGTTTTGAGAGCAGAACCAAAGTACCGTGATTCTGAGAAAGTTCGACTGATAATGTTTTCCTCCCATGTTTATTTTCGTCGTCTTGATGACAAGGAAAGCCACGTCCATCTATGACAACTATGGCTAAACTTTGATGCAAGTAACAACAAATACTCATCACATTGTCCTGGTGCTGTATGACAAATTATATTCTCGAGGATTCCTACGAAGTCCTTCTGGAAAATTTGTACTCAGTCAAGTGAGAGACATTAAGTGAAACTTTCGAACCACCTCTCCTGGTAACGAGCCTCGACCTTACGGGATCTGACGCGGCAAGTTCTTCGAGCGAACTTGGAAGCATAAGGAAAAAGCGAAGTTCTGCATCAAGAATATTACAAGGTTCCTCGACACATGCTGGTGTGTGTGTGTGTGTGTGTGTGTGTGTGTGTGTGTGTGTGTGTGTGTGTGTGTGTGTGTGTGTGTGTGCGCGCGCGCTCGCACATGTAAACGCCCCCGAAAAAATAATAACAATACCTAACAAACGGTGCACATCAGCAAGATACTAGTGAAAGAAAAAAAATGTGCCTGCATTACTCAGTGAGCAGCGTGCAGTGTTCATGCACATTCTGCGAAGCGGGGTTGGTGCCTGTGGTGACATGCCACTTGAAAAATGTGCCATCGGTACTTCCTTTGTCAGCATGTCTGTGATCAATGACTAAATTTTCGTCTTGAACTGTGATAGGAAGTTTTCGTTATATTCCTCATACGATACCATTCCACACTCAGGAAATATAAATCAAGCAACATCCAGCTTAGTCGGTTGATGTGATGTCAAGCAGGAAAGACATGTCTGTTGAGTCACCCAAAAATTCGTCACCCTTGGGTCGTCTACACTCATGATAGTTCACTTCTCACTGAACAGAGAGCGCTCTATCACCTAGATCAGCGGCAACACATTCTCAAGTACTCTACAATACACTCAACAAGCAAACAACTTTGAAATGTCATCAAACAGTTATGAAGGGACGCCCTCCTTGTGCATATCAGCCACTAAGCCTGATGAGGGACCTACCTGCGGCTGGGTGGAAGTCTCACTGGCAGCTGATGACGACGCTGCAGAACTGACGGAACGGTTGTCGATCTCCTCGTGGTGGCCGTTGGAAACACTAGTCGGCTGGGCTTGGGTCTGGGGTTCTGGGGTGGGCGGCGCCTTTTCCTCCCGGACAGAACTGTATGTAATCACATTGGCCTGTGATCCACGGACTACAATGTTCCTGTCCTTGTAGTACTTGTCGGCAGCAGGATCCACCACCAGCAGGCGAGTTTCGTTGGGTACTGCCTTGATCCTCTTCACAACCTGCAACACAACAGGGAATTAAAGACACATACACTAAACACGACACTCACCTCACACTAACTTCATCCCCCCCTGACACACATACACACACACACACACACACACACACACACACACACACACCTGATAATAAGATTTAGGAGGGGCACAAAAGCTTGCATACATGTAACATTTACGCCATCTTAATATGCTAAAAAGATTGCTAATTATTATCCAGAGTGTGAAAAGGCTTCCGAGTTATAGAAATCACTTGATAATTCTATACCTGCACCATATATGTACAAAATTTTACGTGGTGTAGGAAGTGTATATTTTTTGTGTTGATTCATCCATGTGTAAAAAAAAAAATTAATAAACTAATTCATAAAAAAATATTGTGCTACTGATATTAATATACATCTATACCATGCTTATTATCTATCTATCTCAATGAAATTATAAAATACATGTGAAAATACGAGATAAATTAATCGACATTTATTTCTTCTACATGTAAAATAAATGTCAGTATCGGAAAATAAATTAAAAAAAAGATAATAATAGAAAAACAGGCAATCTGAGACAAAGCTACTAGCAAAATCTCAAGAAACAATAAGCTTCGTGCATTCCTACGAACAATAAAATGCAAGCAGGAAGCGGAGATAATACACGTGTCCACCAGGAGAAAGAGTGACGCAGCACGGACGTGTGGCGATGACTGAGAAGTGAAAGACGCAAAGCGAAACAGCTGATATCTTCATTGCAAGTAATGGAGTGAATTAGGGGGGAAATACAGATGATGATGGTGGTAGTGGTAGTAGTAGTAGCACTGGGAGTAGAAAGAGAACAGTAGTTGCAATCTTAACATTATTTACGAATTCCTACTCATTTTCGCCTACTTAACATCTGGCATAAGCCATTTCTATTCAGTGCCTCCCTCCCCACATACACACACCGCGTAGTGTAGTGATTAGCCCTCCCCACATACACACACCGCGTAGTGTAGTGATTAGCACACTCGGCTCATAACCGAAAAGGCCAGGGTTCGAGTCCCGGGCGCGGCCAGGCAAATGGACAAGCCTCTTAATGTGTAGCCTCTGTTCACCTAGCAGCAAGTAGGTACGGGATGTAACTCGAGGGGTTGTGGTCTCGCTTTCCCGGTGTGTGGAGTGTGTTGTGGTCTCAGTCCTACCCGAAGATCGGTCTATGAGCTCTGAGCTCGCTCCGTAATGGGAAAGACTGGCTGGGTGACCAGCAGGCGACCGTGGTGGTGAATTACACACACACACACACACACACACACACACACACACACACACACACACACACACACACAGCTGGCTGGCTTCACAAGCCAGATGACCGGGGTTCGATTCCCGGCCGGGTGGAGATATTTGGGTGTGTCTCCTTTCACGTGTAGCCCTGTTCACCTAGCAGTGAGTAGGTACGGGATGTAAATCGAGGAGTTGTGACCTTGTTGTCCCGGTGTGTGGTGTGTGCCTGGTCTCAGGCCTATCCGAAGATCGGAAATAATGAGCTCTGAGCTCGTTCCGTAGGGTAACGTCTGGCTGTCTCGTCAGAGACTGCAGCAGATCAAACAGTGAACACACACACACACACACACACACACACACACACACACACACACACCGCGTAGTGTAGTGGTTAGCACGCTCGACTCACAATCGAGAGGGCCGGGTTCGAGTCCCGGTTAGCGGCGAGGCAAATGGGCAAGCTTCTTAATGTGTAGCCCCTGTTCACCTAGCAGTAAGTAGATACGGGATGTAACTCGAGGGGTTGTGGCCTCGCTTTCCCGGTGTGTGGAGTGTGTTGATGTGGTCTCAGTCCTACCCGAAGATCGGCCTATGAGCTCTGAGCTCGCTCCGTAATGGAGAAGACTGGCTGGGTGACCAGCAGAACACCGAGGTGAATTACATACATATTCCCCTGCAAATAAGCACAACGAAAACCAATTCCTCACCTTTCAGCCTAAATTTCTTGGGAAGAAAAGAGGCAGAGGGAGGGAAGTATTGGGGATTGTAATGGTTCATCGAGTGCTCCGAGACGAGCTGAACCTTAATACAGTTCACCTTGAATGTGCGCATAAGGTGGGTCGAGATCTATAACATAAACCACTTGTGCGCCTACCGTTGTGGCTTGCTTTACCAGTTTTGTGGACCGTCAACTGGCATTCAATTAAGAATACTTTCAAACACGAACACTTATGCAAATATGGTGTGAATCTTCCGTTAAATTAATAACTTCAGACAAGTTCCTAGCATGTATCAAATAAAGGTAATGCCTTGGTACACTCAGGAGAGGCGGTGGCGTAGTGGATAAGGTGGTGGTGAGTGTGGGATCGGGCAGACGTCCACGCGAAGGTTCGAATCCCACCACGTATCGCCTTAAAACTATGCGCCATTTGTCGAGTGGTTTAAAGTTACCTACATGTCACCCTGATACCCAGGTTCTAAGTGGTTACCAAAGGTACGCTTGGGTGGTGATATGGGCACAAATATGGGTACCAATAAATAAAATTGTCTGCGCCACTAATGGGTGAAGCTGAAAAGCGCTTCCTATACATACTCTTCAAGTATACTTACAGGCGCTATAGGCCTTGGCGTTAAAAAAAAAAAGTGTAACTGTCTTTAACATGACATTATCTTTACATATGATAGGAGCCTGTCAGAAATGCTTTCTTTAATGGTCGCAGCCATGTTTATACTATAGATTACAGCTACAGATGTATTTACATTTAGTAGTGGTTAGCACGCTCGACTCACAGTCGAGAGGGCCGGGTTCGAATCCCGGTAAGCGGCGAGGCAAATGGGCAAGTCTCTTAATGTGTGGGGTGTGTTCACCTAGCAGTAAATAGGTACGGGATGTAACTCGAGGGGTTGTGGCCTCGCTTTCCCGGTGTGTGGAGTGTGCTGTGATCTCAGTTCTACCCGAAGATCGGTCTATGATCTCTGAGCTCGCTCCGTAATGGGTGACCAGCAGGCGACCGTGGAGATGAATTCATATTAATTGATTTGAACTGGAAATGACTAATCTTCAAGGACCACGCTGCACCATGAACAACAACGGTGACACACAAATATATAAACAAATACAATAAAATGAATAAAAGAAAAAACATATCCTCACGTGTGTGTGTGTGTGTGTGTGTGTGTGTGTGTGTGTGTGTGTGTGGGCGCACGCGCGCGTGCCTGGGTGCGTGCGTGCGTGCGTGCGTGAGCGTGTGTAATCTCCCTCACTAATCATACACACACACACACACACACACATTCACTCCCACCTTCCACTCCCTGTTACAACTCTGGCACAGCTCACCACTCCTCATGTCACCGGGCTTATCAGCTCCATCACCACCAATCATCACTTCACACTGATTTCACCGCAATTCATCACATGGCAAGGCGACAGAATGAAAAATACTATCCAGTCACTGACGATAAATATGAAGTGTTTGTTTACGCGCTTACCTGAAGATATGAATCCACTACAAACAAGAATATTTGTGTAACATACCACATGGTAAAATACGAATACCTACGATGGAGCAAGTCACCGCCCTTCCTTAAGAACATAAATTTGTTGATAAGAATTTAGATGAAGTTTGAATCTTTCTTTTTTATGTAAAAGGGGCACTAACCAAGAGCTAAAAATAAATAAACAAATAAATAAATGCCCAATAAGGTTCCAGAATCAGAAGAAATGTCAAAAGGATTGTGCAAATTTGGAGAATGTGTCATATTTACTGATCTATTTTATTTGTTATACTTAAGTCATTCATCAATTTATCATTTTGTTCCCAGGCATGCTTATTCACGTTTCTCAACAAAAATAATTAATTGACAATTATCACATTCTGAATTATTTTTGGTCATTACGGATTACTTAGGGTGTTTTAATGGTTTGTGGTGTTATGGAGGAGGGAAACAAATATTACTTAGGGTGTTTTAATGGTTTGTGGTGCTAGGGAGGAGGGAAACAAATATTGCTTAGGTTGTTTTATAGTTAATAAGTCCTTGCGTTCACTTGTACTTGATCAACGCTCGCAGAATACATCAGACTCAATAATATTACTAAGCGGGAGCAACTGTACAGCACAAGTGAGTAAACACGAAAGTCATGCACACCCAAATAATTACACGAGCCTCTTATACTTCGAATCAAAACATATAAGGAAGAGAAAACCATATAAATTGATGTTATTGTTGCTTTCAAGTGTTAATGTTCAGGTTTTCTGTACACAAGATTCAGCCACGCTAAAGTCGAAGTTGTTGTTTTAAATGTTAATGTTTAGGTTTTCTACAGACGGAGGTTCTTCACGCAATGAGCCGTTTAATGACTCTAGCTTCAGTGAGTGACGTAAGAGTCGAAGGAAAGTTGAGTATAGAATGGAGTTAAGTGGTGAAGACATGGCTAAGATCGTGACTCTCGTGTGTGTGTGTGTGTGTGTGTGTGTGTGTGTGTGTGTGTGTGTGTGTGTGTGTGTGTGTGTGTGTGTGTGTGTGTGTGTGTGTGTGTTTGTCTGTGTGTGTGTGTGTTTGTCTGTGTGTCTGTGTGTCTGCGTCTGTGTATCTGTGGCAGGTATAGCAAATGCATGCGAGGAGCTTGTCCGCCGTTGTGGTCCGTAATACAAAGAGTCCGCTTGTGTTCCCAGCAGAAGAAGTCCTTTGTGTACGGTGTGGGGAGACGAGTAGGAAGGAGGCACGCACAGGCAGGATGGAGAGGGTTGTGTTGATACGTTTAGAAGGGAGATGGAATGTGTACTCTAGTGTTGATAAGTATAAAAGAAAGAGAGAACAGAAAGCGAGCTCCTAGTGTGTACTATGGTAACATTAAGACTAACAATCGTGAACAAACATTCCGGCGAGTGCTTTCTGTTGGGAATGTATAGAAATATGAACTGTTAATCAATGTTTCCAATAATAATCTACAACTCTTATGACATTTTTCATAATACTGTACAATCAACTGAATACGAACTTTTGCAACTTAGCATTGAATTAAATAACCTGATCTATATGTGAACGAGAGACGACGATAACAATATTTTTTTTTTATGTTATGACTTATAGCGCCTGTAGGCATACTTGAAGAGTAAATGTGAGAAGCGCTGATCAGCTTCCGCCCATTAGTGGCGCAGGCAATCTTATTTATAATGGTACCCATATAAGGGCCTATATCACCACCCCAAAGCATCTTTGGTGTAACCAACAAGAACCTGGGTATTATGGTGACATGTAAATAACTCTAAACCACTAGACAAATGGAATAGCTTCAATGCGGTATGTGATGGGATTCGAACCTACGCGTGGACGTCTGCCTAGTCCCACGCTCACAACCTTACCCACTACACCACCGCCTCATTTAATGGATCAAGTATCTTCTTTTTTGTTAAATATTAAAAAATCCCTAGTAGAGCAACGTGATCTCAGACACTCTTTTCAGATTTTTTAAGAAATACATACTGCTTCCTACAGACATTGCGCTGCTGGCGCAACAAAGGTCAGACTGTTAGACTTAACGAAGTCCAACTCCAGCTTCTCCTTTCCTTTAATAATTAAATGCTCTGAAAAAAGCAACGAAATCTAAAACTTTTTTTTAAATATACACACTGCTCTCTACAGACGTGGACTGAGTGTGCTGAGTGTGAAGAAGTAAGTGTGTGTGTGTGTGTGTGTGTGTGTGTGTGTGTGTGTGTGTGTGTGTGTGTGTGTGTGTGTGTGTGTGTGTGTGTGTGTGTGTGTGTGTGTGTGTGTGTGTGTGTGTGTGTGTGTGTGTTGTAACCCCAAAGTACGAAAGACAGAACAAATGGCTATTAAATAAGTCTGGTAGTTAAAACATATCGTCTTGGAATGAGAAAAAGAAAGGGAGACAGAGCAAGGAAGGAAGAATGAAAAGGGAGGAAAAGGAAAGAAGAAACAAATATGGTGAAGGAAGAAGATATGGAGCGACACGGAAAAATGGAGAGGTAAGAGGAGATGCATATATAATAAAGCGTTATTGAAAGAAGACAAAAGAGGAACGGCGTGGTGAAAAATGGAATGTGAGAGGAGAGAATGTAATGGTGGAAAAAAACTGAAGCATGAGAGAAGGTTAAAAACACGAAATAAATGGAAGGGAAAGCGAATAAGTATGGATTTTGTAAAAGATGTGACAGAGGAAGGAAGAAAGGAAGAAAAATGAAAGGAAGATATATAAAAAAATCATTGGGGCGGAAAAGAGTAACGGACAAGGAGAACGAAAGCAAGAGATGAGTGAAAGGGAAAAATGAACGGTAGTGGGTCTGAAAATACGAAAAAAAAAAAAAAAGTGTACATCTCAGGGAACACTACCCATATCACCACTACTGTCTACTACTATCAAAGTTCATCCCTAACTAGTGATACTCTTGTTTAACACCATCCATCAACCCACACCCAGCACCCACTACCGCGCACCTCCTACAACAAACAACACACACTCGGCGTATCTCCAGCCATCCATCAATCCATTCTCACTAGCACCCGCCACCTCCACCTCCGCCACCGCCACCACCACATCCATCGCTACCATATCACTACCACTTGTCAACATGGGACGGACATCCTAGTTGACAGACAAGTCTCTGTAATGATATACAGTGAAGATAATATCGTCTTGCCCCTTTCACGCATATGTGTATATACAGTTTTCTTACAATGATCTCCCACCACTGCTTTTCTCATACCTCAATCTCTGGCAGTGTTGGAAGGGTAAAGAACAGTTATTATTTGTCATTAGTGCTTTGGCAAGATGATGATGAGAGAGAGAGAGAGAGAGAGAGAGAGAGAGAGAGAGAGAGAGAGAGAGAGAGAGAGAGAGAGAGAGAGAGAGAGAGAGAGAGAGAGAGAATCTATGTAGCACAGTAAAAATCTGCCATTAATACAGTAATAAAATCTTTTACAGTAAATATTATCCTTACTACAGAGGTGTGTGCTTAACATAAAATCTGATTAACATTTTGAAATCCACTACAGTATCAAGGGATCATGAGATGAGGGTGAGAGTGCCATTAACATCTAAATGCTCTTAATTAAAGTAACTGTATGCAGCGTTAATGACAGACTATAATTTTCGCCAAGGTCTTAAGAATATATTATGAACGCATGATCACCACCAGTATCCTTCCAGAGAAGCAATCCTATAGGTCAGTGTTTCGAAACTCTTTGCTCTCAACACATATTTTCAAAAGGCCACAAAGATGATTGACCAGACTCTTAAGTAAGTTTCTATTGCTAACAATGCAAAACAACTACTTAATTTGTTATTAGAACCATAAAAACACCCTTTGAAAAATCCGTTTGATTTCAACAAGAGCCTTTGGAATATAATGCAGGTGAGGCACAAGTGTTTCTGAATAATGTTGCGTTCATACAGTGCGAGTTACGGTAGAGAGACGCTTCACCCAGACCAAGAACAACAACCGCTTGCTCATCACTGAAAATCTGAGGACGTGCGCCTGAACCTCCTAAATTAATGTGTGTGTGTGTGTGTGTGTGTGTGTGTGTGTGTGTGTGTGTGTGTGTGTGTGTGTGTGTGTGTGTGTGTGTGTGTGTGTGTGTGTGTGTGTGTAATGGCAGGTCTAATGTGGTGTACAATTATGAGGAGAATAAAGTATAACACAGACGGCGCTAAGCTCAGTGGCTGCTAATGAAATGATGGAGTGAAAGTGACGCAGAGAGAGAGAGAGAGAGAGAGAGAGAGAGAGAGAGAGAGAGAGAGAGAGAGAGAGAGAGAGAGAGAGAGAGAGTGTCTGACTGACTGACCGCATTTTTTGGTCAGGAACAAAACTAGTATAGGAGGAAGAGGAAGTACAGAAGTACAAAATGCATTAATAAAAAATGTAGCAGTGTTAATAGCGAAAATAGGAACAGCACCACCCCCACCACCACCAGTAGTAGTAGTAGTAGTAGTAGTAGTAGTAGTAGTAGTAGTAGGAGGAGGAGGAGGAGGAGGAGGAGGAGGAGGAGGAGGAGGAGGAGGAGGAGGAGGAGGAGGAGGAGGAGCAGGAGCAGGAGCAGAAGGAGGGAGTTTCTGTTGCTGTTGTAACAATAGTCACTATAGTTATGTATTTTACGTCTGCCAATATACATTTGTTTGTCGTAGTAGTAGTAGTAGTAGTAGTAGTAGTAGTAGTAGTAGTAGTAGTAGTAGTAGTAGTAGTAGTAGTAGTAGTAGTAGTAGTAGTAATAATAATAATAATAATAATAATAATAATAATAATAATAATAATAATAATAATAGGAGCAGCGGCAGCAGAAGGATGAGCAGAAATACCATTATGATGAGTTCCGTTGAGACTGGCTGTGAAAGTGACAGTAAAGAAAGGCTGGTTGGTTGGCTGGTCGATTGGGTGGTTGGTTAGTCAAGTCTGGCACGAGACCAGCGACCATGACTCCTTCCTTCGCAACTCTCACTGGAAAGGCGTCCTTGTCGAGAGAGAGAGAGAGAGAGAGAGAGAGAGAGAGAGAGAGAGAGAGAGAGAGAGAGAGAGAGAGAGAGAGAGAGAGAGAGAGAGAGAGAGAGAGAGAGGTCGTGTATCATCAAAATTCCTGAGCTTTTTTTTCTGTGTGAGTTTTCGTGTCTTCGGTTTAGCGGATTGGTCTCTGGCCTTGTTTTGGTTTATTTTACTTCTTTTTCCTTCAATATTATTTTGGCAAAAAGGGAATAAGGGAAAATGGACACGAATAATAAATTCTCCATAATTTGCAATGCAAATCAGAGATAGATAGATAGATAGAGAGAGAGAGAGAGAGAGAGAGAGAGAGAGAGAGAGAGAGAGAGAGAGAGAGAGAGAGAGAGAGAGGCGCGGTATCTTTATCACTACTACTACTACTACTACTACAACAACAACAACAACAACTACAACTACTACTACTATCAAATTACCATTACCATTTGCTTCAACAAACTATTCTTCCACTAATAAGGATTCCGTTTATGAAATCTGAGGTGTGTGTGTGTGTGTGTGTGTGTGTGTGTGTGTGTGTGTGTGTGTGTGTGTGTGTGTAATTCACTTCACTTTGGTCGTCTGCTGGTCATCCAGTCAGTCTTCCTCATTACGGAGCGAGCTCAGAGCTCATAGACCGATCTTCGGGAAGGACTGAGACCACAACACACTCCACACACCGGGAAAGCGAGGCCACAACCCCTCGAGTTACATCCCGTACCTATTTACTGCTAGGTGAACAGGGGCCACACATTAAGAGGCTTGCCCATTTGCCTCGCCGCGCCGTGTGTGTGTGTGTGTGTGTGTGTGTGTGTGTGTGTGTGTGTGTTCACTGTTTGTTTGATCTGCTGCTCTCTCTGACGAGACAGCCAGACGTTACCCTACGGAACGAGCTCAGAGCTCATTATTTCCGATCTTGGGATAGGCCTGAGACCAGACACACACCACACACCGGGACAACAAGGTCACAACTCCTCGATTTACATCCCGTACCTACTCACTGCTAGGTGAACAGGGGCTACACGTGAAAGGAGACACACCCAAATATCTCCACCCGGCCGGGGAATCGAACCCCGGTCATCTGGCTTGTGAAGCCAGCGCTCTAACCACTGAGCTACCGGGTGTGTGTGTGTGTGTGTGTGTGTGTGTGTGTGTGTGTGTGTGTGTGTGTGTGTGTGTGTTCAGACTTTGGTGTTCTAATTCCTCTTACTATGTAGAATTCACTAAAGAGGAACATCAATGGACGTGCGAGTGAACAGCTGCGTGGGAGTTTATAAGCACAGAATCAGACACTGCCTCTGCTATCACCACCATCACCACCACCACCACCACCACCACCGCTCCCACCACCACCACCACTGATATCGCGACCATCACCAGCCACATTAGTATCACCACCACCACTATCACTTCCACTTACGATATCACTTGCACATGTAAGTATACTTTTTTACCATCACCACTTCGACTTCTACTTCTATCCTTTTCCTCCAATTCTCCTTATACCAACTCTGTGTGTGTGTGTGTGTGTGTGTGTGTGTGTGTGTGTGTGTGTGTGTGTGTGTGTGTGTGTGTGTGTGTGTGTGTGTGTGTGCGCGCGCGCGCGTCTTTTCAGCTTCCTATGTCTTTATTTAAGAAGCACGGGCAAGTGTTTGACCATGACAGAGATGCACAAGGAAAACAGGTGATCTTAACAAGAGGAAGGAAAACATTAACAGGTGACCAGGATGAGTAAACAGGTAAGAAGTTCCGACTTGTTATGACTCCCGGGTGCATCTACTGTAACCTTGACCCACCACCGCCACTACCATCACCACCACTGCCATTTGAGCGCTATTCTCTTCCCATCTCCCCATCCCCTCTCTCTCTCTCTCTCTCTCTCTTCCTTCCTTACTCGTCGCCACACTACCCCGTAATCCTCCCCTGCCCCTGACCTACTATTACAATAGGTCTTCCGCTATTCTTCACCGCATACCCACTGACAAGCAATGAACAAACACACACGAACTTACACATAATTCGATCTTGCTTTCGTATATACTGAGAGGATGTGGTCATTTAAAAATTGTTTGCTGATATGATACAAGCAAACTACAACAAAACATCCTTTGATATCTTAATCTTTTGATTATAATACATCCGCAATAACTCTCTCTCTCTCTCTCTCTCTCTCTCTCTCTCTCTCTCTCTCTCTCTCTCTCTCTGAGTTGAAATTCTACAGGCGCCCAAAGTCAAGCTGTATTTCCTAATCTCTTCATTTCCGTCACTACGCTGTTCGATACTAGCTAGCAACTATACAGTAGATTTTGTACAATTCTATGAAGAGAACAAGAATATGATTAAACACTGAGCGATAAAAACTGCGTCATCAAATGCCCTTGGATATCAAAACATGAAAAGTATTCATGTATGAATACTTCTGTCGATCAGCGCCTTCGTTACATTACAGCCTTGACTCCATGCCGGATGCCATATTTCCATCAGCATGAATCCCAGGCATCACACACGCGATGTCTGGGATATATATATATATATATATATATATATATATATATATATATATATATATATATATATATATATATATATATATATATATATATATATATATATATATATATATATATATATATATATATATATATATATATATATATATATATATATATATATATATATATATATCCCAGACATCGGCCTCTGGTTATAGTAAATTCTTTGACTTTATAACTTCCAAAGCGGAGCATAATTTGTCCCTCTACCCTTTTGCGGACATCTCTATCCTTAGAGATTTCAATGTTCACCACCAGCTTTAGCTTTCCTCTATCTTCACTGACTATCCTGGTGAACTAGCCTTCAACTTTGCTATCCTCCATGCCCTACAGCAACTGGTGTAACGCCCTACTTATATTCCTGACCGCCTTGGAGATACGTCCAACATTCTTGATCTTTTCCTTACCTCTAATCCTTCTGTTTATGCTGTTACCTTATCTTCTCCGTTGGGCTCCTCTGATGACAAGCTCATACCTGTATCTAGTCCTATTTCTCCAATAACTCCTTAGGATCCTCGAAAGCAAAGGTGTATCTGGCGTTTTGCCTCTGCCAGTTGGGGGGACCTGAGGAGGTGTTGTGCTAATTTTCCCTGGAATGATTATTGCTTCCGTGTCAGAGATCCATCTCTGTGTGCTGAACGCCTAACAGAGGTAATAGCGTCTGGTACGGAAGCGTACATTCCTCATTCTTTTTTCTCAACCTAAACCTTCTAAACCTTGGTTTAACTCAGCCTGTTCTCGTGCTATACATGATAGAGAGGTTGCCCACAAAAGGTACTTGAGCCTTCCATCTCCTGAATCTCATGCACTTTATATCTCTGCCCGGAATCATGCCAAGTCTGTTCTTCAACTTGCCAAACACTCTTTCATAAATAGGAAATGTCAAAATCTTTCAAACTCAAACTCTCCTCGTGACTTCTGGCATCTAGCCAAAAACATCTCAAATAACTTCACTTCTTCATCTTTCCTCCTTTATTTCATCCTGATGGCACCACTGCCATCTCTTCTGTCTCTAAAGCTGAACTCTTTTCTCAAACCTTTGCTCACAACTCCACCTTGGATGATTCTGGGCTTGTCCTCCTCTCCTCCTCCCTCTGACTATTTCATGTCTACAATCAAAATTCTTCGTAATGATGTTTTCCATGCCCTTGCTGGCCTAAACCCTCGGAAGGCTTATGGACCTGATGTGGTCCCTCCTATCGTTCTCAAAAACTGTGCTTCTGTGCTTGCACCTTGCCTGGCCAAACTCTTTCAACTTTGTCTATCGACTTCTACCTTTCCTTCCTGCTGGAAGTTCGCCTACATTCAGCCTGTT
>NC_059270.1:15232380-15254211 GCF_017591435.1 Portunus trituberculatus
CCTACCTTTTTTCTTTTCTCTCTAGCTATAAAGCTTACTTCACAGTCTACATTACCCAGACCATTTAATTCTAACGTTCATCTATCACTGATTAACTTGTATATAATCTTACCTTGCTAACATCATGCTCTCCTCTCCCTGCAAACTTACCCATTTCCTTCCTATACACATCACTCACCCTGTGAACAAGACGTCAGTTTCCAATAACACCTTCACTTAAGCCCAGCCAGCAGCAACATCACTACTTCCACCACAACGCTTTCCCTGACAACGACATAACTTTCGTGATAACACTGTGGGAAGAATGAAGGAGAGAGCAAGTTCCTCACAGTGGGCAAACAAAGGAATGTAAACAAAAGTGAACTTGAGCTTTCATCACATCGATTTTTTTTTTTTTTTATAAACAGTGCGGATACCTTTCGTCTCTTTCACTTGGTTTAAATAATTATTATCGTTGTTACTACTACTACTGCTACTAGTCCTACTACTACTACTACTACTACTACTACTACTACTACTACGTACTATTACTACTACTGATGCTGCCTCTGATCTTGCAACGGTTGTATATATGTATGCATGTATGTATGTATATATATATATATATATATATATATATATATATATATATATATATATATATATATATATATATATATATATATATATATATATATATATATATATATATATATATATATATATATATATATATATATATATACATACACACACACACACACACACACACACACACACACACATATATATATATATATATATATATATATATATATATATATATATATATATATATATATATATATATATAATAGTAGTAGTAGTAGTAGTAGTAGTAGCACTAGTTGTGGTTATTCACTTTACGACTGTACATTTGTTTGTCTTTCCTCTCCGATGACATTACATTGTTTACGTGACCTTGTTTTGATGACTCAGCATTGCCTGGGGGAGAAGGAGCAGGCACTTCAAGGTCATAAGGTCATGTTGGATTGCCTCACACCACACTAATACATTACAGAGTGGCACAGAGTTAAGAGAGAGGCAGGAAATGGGGAGAACATGACCGCGTCCTCAGGTACCTCATGAATGTTCCTATGACAGCGCAACATCTTAGTGTAACACTTACTCTTTTTTACGGCAAAAGTCAGAATTACAAAACACCATGCACTGAGAGTTCTATTAGAGCGGTTGTCATTTCCTTCCCTGAATTATTACATTACATTACCATGTTAGAAAAGTTTTTTTTTTTTTTTTTAGCTGAAATCCATATATGAAATTGCTGTTTCTCCTCCCTTTGTCTCCTTTACCAGCCTCTACCATTCCTTTCATCAACATCTATCCTTCCTCGCTTCTTCCTCTACCCTTTCTCTTCCCTCACGAGTATCTTCTATCCATACACTCCTACTCATTAACTTTCTCTCCCCTTCAATATGCCTTTTTTTGGTGTTTCTTTTTTGAGCTATTCCCTCGCTTGTTACTTTAAGGAAATATTACATGTATTCAGCTGTTAATTTCCTAGTCTACAATGCCAAAAATGAATAGAAAGAAAGTATTACAACACCATCATATCAAATAAAAATAATTGCCTCTATTCTATTTCTGAAATTTGTAGCCTCTCAGATGTGATTGGATTATGAGTAAATAACAGCAATAGTTTTCTTCCACATATGAAAGTATAGCAATTCAAAACAGCATAAAGGCTGTATAGTATCTAGCTCCAGCACGGTGTTGTGTTGGTTTACCCACGATTCCTCCACATCAACAGTACACCACAGCGACATGAACGCACCGGTTCGAATGATGTCGGCCGGTCATCTCTATCAGAAAAAAAATATATGTCACTTTTACATCTTAGCAATGAAGATAAAAATAAATAAATAAAACTAAAAAAAACAAGAGAATAAATAAATAAATAATAGCAATAATAATAATAATAATAATAATAATAATAATAATAATAATAATAACAATAACAACGAAATGAAAAAAAAAACACTACATAAGAATTTAATAATTGTCTGCATCCGTCACTCATTCTAAGGAGATGCGTGTGTTATTCGTTATGCATTGTTCTGTATACTCAGACTTAAGGAGTTTTGTTATGACTTCTTATTGCTCTAATTAGTTGTCCATAACTTGCTAAGTTTGAGTACACTGACTGACTGACTGATAGACATAAAGCCTCGTAACAGCTGGGTCAATCTGTGCCTTGCTTTACGTATTCACCACCCTAAGTAGCACATAGTCCTAGGACCCATGGTACCTTCCCTACAGCACATCCATATTAAACCCCTATCCACGTGAAAACCATGACAAGAATACCTAACAGTATCTCTAAACTGCTGGGATAAAAGGAAGTGAACAAAGTTCGACAAATGAAAGGAAACGTGTGACATGAAAAGACGGAAATCCAGGAATTAAAAACTACATTACGTAACTTAATGAAAGGAAGCTACGATAGCTGACAGCAATGGCGGCCCAGGAGTGGGTCAGCACGTGGTGGTAGTGTAATCGGATGACCTTACAAGGAGAGCTAGCCGGGCGATCATGTGAACGCAGCCCCAGCAGGGAAAGTGCACCTTCCCTGCCCACCAGCTCGTCCGCCTCCCCCGCCCCTCCCCCCGTCTTCTTTTAACCTTCATAGACTACAAGGACGTGCACCCTAGCCAGTTTCTGTACACTCGGTAGTGAGGCAAGTTCTTGTGTTCACTGCTCACCACGCACCGCGTTATAGCAATCACACGCCACCACTTTCCCCTTTACAGCAGCGTTTCCCAACCTGGGGTGCTAGCACCTCCTGGATGTGCTGATATCAATTATAGGGGTGCTGAGAAGTGATGCACACACTTCACTTCCTTTTATCCTTCTAATAACAAGATATTAGTTAGGGGTGCTGGACTGCTTACACAGGTTGGAAAAGGTTGGAAAACGCTGCCTTACAGCCTTTACTCCTGAGGGTTTCTGACGCATAAGATCCATCGAAGGGCAAGTCAAACGTAACCATAAATTGATAATCTTGAGAGAGAAAAAAAATACATATACAAGTAACCTTCCTTTTCTATGTTGTATCTCAGAAAGGATTGCATCACGTCTAAAAATATTGGTGAGTCACTCTCTCCCTTCCTCCTCCCCACTCCCTCAGCATTCCCACGTCTCTCCATTCTACAGGGAAGAGCCTACACATATTGGCGGAACAAAGTAGCAAAAACCCAAATGTGGATGGGCTGGACACGCGCTACCCGCAGGGGCGCGCGCCATTTACGGCAGCCATGAAGTGAGTCCTGAACTGGCCAAGTAGTGACGACAGACGATAACCTCCTGGTTTCCGTTGCACTCTTACCTGGACCATCACTATGAGCCTTTACAAATGCCTCCCACTTAAGGCGGCGTCACACTAGCACTTTTCCGTCTTTTTCTGTCAATTTTGTGACGACTGTCAACTTTTGCAGACGGTGGCCGTCACACACAAGCTTGCTTCCGCCTTTGCCGCGCTTGTCAATTGTAAACAAACATGGCTCCTCATTCACCCCAGCAAGCCGCGGCTTTTTTGCACCTTATAATGTAATCAGCTGTTCTGTGATCCCAAAGGCAACGGTGACCTCTAATACTCTCTATGAGAAATTCGTCAGTGTGTTTTGTCCACTGCTCATCTTGGCCAGCTACTTGGAAGTTGCCTTGGAAATATTCAAAAGCGTCGCACATTCGCACTCCCTTGGAAATGTACACAAACAACTGAGGAACTTTTCATTGCTAGGCTAGAAGAAAAAAAAAAATGTATACAAATATATATTCATCAACTCATTTAAATTTCTTGTCATGATAATAGCATTCTTCCGTTTAAAAAAAATTAGAAACCATAGTTCTTATTTTGACTAAAAATTGGCGCTAGACGAAAACGATGCGTTCCGTCTGACTCAAGACGACGGAAAAAGTTGACAGAAGAGTAAAAAGACGACGGAAATCGCCTGAGAAGACGGAAAAAGTGCTAGTGTGACGCCGCCTTTAGCATGACTTTGTTCATCTTTTTTTTTTTCTTCTTTTCTGAATCTATATGGAATGTCCTTGTCGCAGCCTTTCGCTTTCCCAGCCTACAAGTCATACCAACAACATAATAAACAACCTGCTAGTCATTTATTTAATTCCTAACCGCAAAAAAAAGAAAATAAATAAATTAAATTAAATAACAGTAGATAAATAACAACATAGAATTTATCTATTTTCACTCTACATCCTCCACTACAAAATATCGGACGATGAAAATAATCCACTAGAAGGAACCCAAGGGAAAGGCACGCAAGTCGTAGCCTGTCTGGCCTTACTCACACTGGCAACTCCCGACCCAGCGCTTCCCAAGAAGTCAGGTAAGGAGTCAAGGTCAGACAATTCATCCATCCCCTTCCCCCCTTTCACCACACACAATCATCTGATTAATAAATTTCAGACCCTAATGAGACGTTTCTTATCATGATGACTCGCTCCAAGCACATTACAGAAGAGAATCATTGTACAAGATCTTCCAGTTCATGACCCTGTGATTTCCTAAATTTAGGCTTACTTTTCAAGCGACTATCAAAATAAACCTTTGCGCACCGACATTACACTAAGAGAGCAATAGTTTCATTCAGAAAATAAAACCATGTGCCTCGTAGTCCTTGGACAGAAAAATCTTTGCTCGTGATTTACTAATCATGCTATATCGAGATGACATGATCCCAGGCGTCATTTCGTAAACTGTACATACACATCCCCCTTCATGACCTTATGCGTCTCCATTCACCACGCTTCCCTCCGTACAGCTTAGCAAATAAACGACTTGCAACTAAGTTTTCTACACATAAAAGCACCATTCTATTCTGGTTCATGGGTTCGTATCCTATCACTGTCAAAATGTGATGCCAAAATTACATGCATGAATAAATAAATAGACACGGAAAATAAACAACAAGCAAATAACATTTCACTACGACTAAGACCACCGATTTCGTCCACCAATCGTCAAGCAGCACGACACTCCCTCATTATCTCATAGTCTCGGCTTGTTCTCCTCATGGCCAACCACTCGGAAAGCTGGACAAGTAGCGACGGTCAAGGCAAATGTTTCAAGCCCTCGCTGATTAAATAAACAGTGAACTGAAGGCAACTTATTCAGTACACGTGCTGCATTTTTATGCAAGGACTGTCAGCGATAACCTTATGTACAAGCCAAGTAAAAAAAATCCTTAGGCAAAACACGTAAGGAGAACATGATTGAGGTATAAAAATTTGCTTGTTAATTTCGTTTCGTAGGAATGAGAGAACCTTCAGTGTGTGATTTATTTAGCTTTGAAAGGCAGAAAAGAGTGGAAAGGTAGTGAGTGGTCAAGATCTAATTCTTGGCAGTGATGGGTAGCATCATAGCATGGAGTGATGTGTGGTAATAAGGCAACAGTGTATTAAAAGTAAGCAATCACGAAAAAAAAAAAATAAATAAGAGAGAGAGAGAGAGAGAGAGAGAGAGAGAGAGAGAGAGAGAGAGAGAGAGAGAGAGAGAGATTTAATGTGACAAGCAAGTCAAACAGTGTGTGTGCATATAATACTATTCACGAAACAAGTAATCTTAATCAGACGAATTAATTGCTTTAACGATTATAATTCTCTCTCTCTCTCTCTCTCTCTCTCTCTCTCTCGTGAGAAGTCAAATGATTACTTAGTGTATGTGATTTTCGTCTGTTTAACCCAATATGTGACACAAAGCAAGCCTAAAGGAATAAAGCAATTATACGCAAAAATACATGATGATAGTCAGCCTTTTACCTATTTCTATATGAATCAACGCTGCTAAAAAAAATAAACACAGATAAAAGAAAAAAAAATCCTCATCATCCATTATGCTTAATATAGTGCATAATCATAACTAAAATAGAGATAGAAAAGATAGAAAAAAAAAAACTATTTATCTGCAACTCATATGCTTGTTGTAGTGTACATAGTTGTATACACTAAGATTATCGATGATACCGTAAACAAATCACAGCTTCCCGTGTCTATCTATCTACAAGTTTTTTTTTTTTCCTTTTCTCATTACGTGAGGCCAAGGCTGGCCACTACCATGTTTATCGCAATGACAACGAAGGAAGACAAGACACCGGTCTGGGGACATTAAGGCCGATGAATGCATGAATGCGGTCACTCATGAGCTTCGCCACCACTAGTAACAACAGTTCATGGTGCATTACTCTGCTTGATATCACGTCGCACCATTGAAAGCTTAGTAAACCTATAATGATTGGGGAGGAGAGAACTGAACTCAAATTTTATAAGTGTGGAATAAGCGCCAAAAGTCTTCCCCTATTAATGGGCAAGCACCACTGTGCCACAGGAACGTCGCCAGACTCCTAAACTAATGAGATTCTCTTCGGTACAATATTTTCTACAACCTAAGGTAACCTGAAGAAAGATTAAATAATTTACTTTGGAATTAAGACGATTTTTTTCTTTTAATTAAAGCTAGCTCCTCCCACATGCCCCTTCTACAAGTCCTCCTCTACATGAACTCCACTGACGTTACGTCTGTGGTGGCTACCATCACTATGATGAAGCACAAAATGTGTGCTCCCTCTCACCAAGAAATAAGTCCCAAGTAAGCTAAAATCATGCACCTGGATAAGATTAATTCCTAACAGAAAAATAATGTTTTCTGAAAAAGTATCGTTCTCTACATTTCAAGAAGCCCTGAGAGTTTCTTACCTTCTCTTCACCCCACCCCCCTCCCCACGAGACCTGACCGGACGGACCCACAGCAGCCTCGAGCCAGAAAGTGAGAGTCCAGCCGCTAGCGCCGCCCACCTCTGCGCAGGTTTGGGTAGGTACGATAGCTTCCCTTGGGCGGCCGGTCACCCTAACTGATCCATTGTCCGTCGTACGTCAGTGGGCCCTAATCAGGTCCAATCACTTATCTACAGACACCATATGAACCGCAAAACCGCAGATTCACACACCATGCCTCGAGCTTTGACCCTTATTGAACAATTAAAATTATACATTCCTGCGTCTCCCTTTGTCCTCCGTCCCAGACACCGGCAGGTATTGGTAAATGCATGAAGTATACCAAACAGTGGTCTGGTCATGTTTCGATAACATGCGGATGCTTAGCAACACAACAATGCAATAATTATGTCCTGTTGACATTCATGGGCAAACCTGTCGTGTGTTCGTCTTCTTCACAGTGACGTGGTATCCCTTTATTCTTCCTCCCTCACCCACTCACCTGCTTGTGGTTCTCGTTGGCAATGTTGACGCCGTTCACTTCGATGATGCGGTCGTCCTCCAAGAGTCCAGCCTTCTCAGCTGGAGAGTTTTCGTCCACCTTGCCGATGTACTGGCCAGGTTTAGACTTTTCAGCATGCAGGTTTAAAGCCATAGCCCTCGAAATCCGGCCACTTTACGATGATGCAGTGGCGGGGCGCGGGCGCGTCACTGGGGAGGGCAGACATTGTGGGAGAGGGTGAGAGTCGCGGGTACAAGAACGAGTAGTGTAAGGATAATGTCTATCCAAAAAAAAAAACTTGTGCCTGGTGAGTTTTGTTGCCGCGCGTGTCACTCAATCTCACTCATTCGCCAGACTGACCCGTCAACTTCTCGTTCTCGTTGCCAGATTTCCCAAGGACTGATAACTTTTGTGCCACACTCGGGAAAAAAGTCGTACAATTCATTTCCAACATACTATGATACTATTTCATATTACAGAGTGAATAACTCCTCGGACTGATTGCAGCTCGTGCATTCTAAAAGTATGTAAATTATTGCTTCTAAACGAAAAATGCATATGTATACTGATGGGCCTGTAAACTAGCACAGGAGTATTGGTCGTGCGCCAGGAAGCCATCGGCCAGCCAGCCAACAGGTGGGTCATGAAGGACTGCGTCACGGGCTGCAGGTGTGCTGCCCTTGTCCTCTGCAGTCTGACACCTTCACAAGCAAACGATTCTACCGTACGCGAAACACGACCCTCGCCATTCATCCTGTATATGCGATAAAGGCCCTAATTGCTCCACTTGTTGAATGTGATGACTGACTGGGAGGGAAGAAAGGTGCTGTTGTCACGCCGCCCTCCGCGAGAAAACTCGTCTGCTGGAGTCCTGATGCTTTCACTGCCTCATTGCAGGAAGGAAGCGCCAAGTCTGGTTTTCACTCTTACCTGTACTATTGTTGTCCTTTGTCAGGATATGGCGAAGGGAAGTATTATTCTCGTTATGATTATGCAGCTTCAAGCAGTGATGATATTAATTTTGGAATGGATGAGAGAATTAAACGTAGTCCTGAAGTGATCTGACAATACAAAAAAATAGAAAGAGAGATAGAATACGGCACATGTTAGAGTGTGATGGGAAGTAAAATAAAGACAGCTTTTTGGTAAAGGTTTCGAATCTCTTCATTTCATCGATCCCCTCAAAAACTTTTATATTCCTCATTGAGCCCTTAATAAAGATTACAAGAAGACTAATTTTATACTTTCTTGAGTAGTAGTGTTGCAGCAAATGACCCCCATGGAGACTACTGTTTTTAATGGTTCCTAATTCTATTCTGGGTAGCGTTAACACGACATTAGTCACATCACATTTCACGGGCGGGGAGTTGTCACTTATACAAATCTACAATAATTGGAGTACTGTCACATGTCTTACACATAGGTGGTCATATTTCCTACACAAAAATAAGTATCCAGCACATTTCCTACACAAAAATAATTTCCAGCATATTTCCTACACAAAAACTAAGTACCCTATTGGGCACATTTCCTACAACTTCAGCAATTTTAGAGTAGTGACACATTTCCTACATTTAAAAAGCTGTTTTGTCACATATCCTACAAGGATACAGCATGTCTCCTACACACAATAATCTCCACCGTCACATTTCCTACACGTTGTCGGCGTACCTCTCTAGATGGGAGCCTCTGTGTACGGCGTCTCTGGCTCACTACACTCCTGATGACCTTGACCAGTCAAGAAATATTTAGCTTGTTATATGTTCGTTCAGACAGACACGCCATTTCTTGTACCACTGCCCCTTGACCAAGCATGGCTTTCCACTTTTGCACATTGTGTCAGTAGCAGATAATAACAATCCTGCAACATGCCCCACTTGTTGTAGCTGACATTGATGACAGGCTAGAGATTTTCATTTTAAAGTGCCTTTGTAAGATGTTTTAATCCTTTTAATGAGAAATAAAAAGTTCCATTTTAATTAATGTATTTTCCAGTTTCTACATCTTATCTTATACACATCAATATTCTCCTTGCCTATGATCATATGTAATGTCTGTCGGAGATATGACAGTATAACTACTGTATGAGTAATATTTCTTACAAATCTACGATGATAGGTGTACTGTCACATGTTCTACACATAGGTGGTCATATTTCCTATACAGAAATAAGTATCCAGCACATCTCCTACACCGGAACTTAATAACCAGCATATTTCCTACACCTACAGTGTGTAGGAGATATGCTGTGTCCCTGCAAGATCGCTGTAGGAAATATGTCACTACTCTAAAAACTGTTTAATTTGTAGATGTGTTCTGTAAGAAACGTGACGTAAGAAATGTGGCGCGCCCCCTCACTGGCAAAAATTTCTTAACATCGTTTTACCTTAGATCGATTCCCAAATAATCTTCCTTGAATTTCGAAACATCAGCCTCTCACGTGACACACATTTAATGGTTTGTCCATTTACCAACCCCTGCGTAGATTTCATTGACTCGTGGACATATTGATTATATTATTGGCTCCTGTGTTCCCACGTGAGAAAAGTGGGGAGACAGGAGAATGAGATAATTAGAGAATGCAAAGATGAAAAAAAATCAAAATTCTACAGTAGTAATCATCCCCTTAATTAACCTCTCGATTGTTGTGCTTTTCCTCAAGCTTGCAAAGATGATCTAGTGCAAATTTAGCGCATCAAAAGAGTAACAGTAACGGAAAAAGGAGTCTTTGAGTTTTCGAGATATTTCAGTGACTGGTTTCATTTTCATCTACTTAAATCCTCTAGGTTTTCTTAGTATCATTTTATCAGCAGTGAAAATGTTAAGAGAGTAATTTAGGAAACCATTTAAACCATACACATAATATCAACAGATCGATAAATATAACAGCTATGTATTACCTCGCCGAAATGAAGTAATTGGTATGTGGCAGAGCAACACCGGAGCACTGGAGAGGTAGTATAGGTGGCCCGGTGCCAAGAGGTCGGGTGTCATGTGAAGAAGTGAAGGGGGAAAGGGATAGAAAGAGCAGTGACTGCACCACTTGCCCTTGAGAGACGCCAGTGCTACGGAATCCAGCAGATCAAGAGTGTCCACGGTCCGCTGCTCTGCTTCAAGGTGTGGTGCCAGCTTACTCAGGACAACCAACCATACCAGGAAACGATGCTCCCTTCAAAATGACCTCCAGTAAAAGTAACCCTTCTGACTAGTATAGTAATAGTGCTTCCTTCGTTAAGTCTGTCAATTGTAACAAATATCATAATGTGAAAATATCATAGAATTATCAACATAACTGATATTTTTGCGTGGAATAGATGGCTTCATGACAAATCTAATGATAATTTTATATTCTTCAGAACACACACACACACACACACACACACACACACACACACACACGGCCCGGTAGCTCAGTGGTTAGAGCGCTGGCTTCACAAGCCAGATGACCGGGGTTCGATTCCCCGGCCGGGTGGAGATATTTGGGTGTGTCTCCTTTCACGTGTAGCCCCTGTTCACCTAGCAGTGAGTAGGTACGGGATGTAAATCGAGGAGTTGTGACCTTGTTGTGGTGTGTGTGTGCCTGGTCACAGACCTATCCGAAGATCGGAAATAATGAGCTCTGAGCTCGTTCCGTAGGGTAACGTCTGGCTGTCTCGTCAGAGACTGCAGCAGATCAAACAGTGAATTACACACACACACACCGCGTAGTGTAGGGGTTAGCACGCTCGACTCACAATCGAGAGGGTCCGGGTTCGAGTCCCGGAAAGCGGCGAGGCAAATGGGCAAGCCGCTTAATGTGTAGTCCCTGTTCACCTAGCAGTAAATAGGTACGGGATGTAACTCGAGGGGTTGTGGCCTCGCTTTCCCGGTGTGTGGAGGTGTTGTGGTCTCAGTCCTACCCGAAGATCGGTTTATGATCTCTGAGCTCGCTCCGTAATGGGGAAGACTGACTGGATGACCAGCAGATGACCAGCAGGCGACCGTGGTGGTGAATTACACACACACACACACACACACACTTACTAATAAACCGTATTATTATCATTATTATTACACACACAAAAAAAAAAAAAAAAAAGAAAACAGACAGCCAGAGAAACACACACACACACACACACACACACACATAAAAAAAAAAAACATAAGAAAACAGACAGCCAGACACACACACACACACACACACACACACACACACACACACACACACACACACACACACACACAGTGAAAAAAGCAAATAACAAAACAGACAGCCAGAGAAACATACACACACAAAAAAAAAAAAAACATAAGAAAACAGACAGCCAGAGAAACACACACACATACACACACACACACACATAGATGAAATGAATAACACGTCCTCCAGTCTAGCGTCCTTCGCGGCACACACACGTGTACACACACACACACACAGAGAGAGAGAGAGAGAGAGAGAGAGAGAGAGAGAGAGAGAGAGAGAGAGAGAGAGAGAGAGAGAGAGAGAGAGAGAGAGAGAGAGAGAGAGAGAGAGAGAGAGAGAGAGAGAGAATGCAGATAAGACATTCAACCTATGATGAATAATGAATTCCTGATGAAATGATTAAGGCTAGGCAAGTTTGGGTCTAGAATGCGGACATCACGCACAGCACCCTTGACCTGCTACGGACTGACTGAGACAGTAGAATGACAGCCTGCAGGGAGAACTTGAGAAGATTAGGACCGTCCTGCATGGCGAGAAGATAGTATCGCTATACTGGAGAGGATACTTATTTTTCCACTTAGATAGGGCTCAGGAAGGAAATATCTAACATAATCTTTAGATATGGCATGAGCTAATTCTATTCATTAATATGTTCATGCGTGATTAAAATAGTAATGAACGTTTTCAAGAAGACCAAATTGTAACTAGAATTATATGCATCAATTGAATCACATTTATTTTTTCTTAGTGGGAATGACGACTGTTGATGTGAGACGGTGTCCTCTATTTCTAGCGAATGGTTCTGTCTTTCTTCACCTCTCTGCAGCTATACAGTAGGTGACCTTTAGTTGGACTTCTGCTCTCAATCACTTACTTTTTTTCTTTCTTATCAGTGGATATACATAAAAAGCAAATAATAACAATAAAAAAAGAACGCTATGTCTTTTCACAACTATTCCTCACAAGGAGTTTACTCTTCTGGTCCTGTGCTAGGCATCAGAGAAGTATGTACAGTAAATTTAGTAATCAGTGAGTCATTAAGGTGTTTAAATAGAAGGTTAGAGAAATTTCCTTATGGAGATGATAGGAGGAAACAGGTAAGTGTGTTTAATACAAGGTCTGTCACGTGTAGGCCTGACGGTTTCTTGCTGTTTCCCTTATTTTCTTGAGTTCATACGATTCTTCATCTAATACTATTCACACACGATCAATATTTTGATCAATGATGGATATTGATAAATATTATTGACAGTCTATGGGTTATATTGAAAGAATGGTTAATATATTGATATCAAAATGAGTTTAATTTTTTGTCAATAATATTCTCATGATGTATTGAATTTGATCAAGTGTACCGAGGTATCTTTCATTTATTCTGAGGTACAACGAGATTACGAGCCTTTTTCTTAAACCTCAATTTAATTTAGTCTATTGGAAGTAATGTAACACAAATAACATCAGGCGGGAGTTCATTAAGTGTATCTAGAAGTAAAATACTGCTTCAGTTAACCCCTTAAGGTTAAATTACAGTTTTCTGTGGAAGTATGTAATTGAGAGGGATAACATAAGCAAGGTTGGATTACGTTGCTCTGTTGATAATAGTGATATCCTTTCGTGCTTCAGAAAGCTTTCGCCATACATACTGGAGAACGAGGCAAGAGGCGGCTTACTAATGACTGAAAGTAAATGACAGAGCAAAAGTCAACGGCACGTACCAGCATCCTTGGAACGAACATTCACCTCAACCTTTTATCTTTCTTCCTGCTTTTCTACCCCCGTGAAGGATTAAGGTTAAGGCAAAGACACTCTCACAGAGAGAAACACACTACCTACTGATGTCAGCTATGAAAGCGAAAGTACACACATAGCACATACCTTAATTTTTCGCCTTCAATCTCAATAAATCTTATTGCACTGAAGTGAGCTTTGAATAAATCGTTAATTATTATGTACTGTATGTTACGTATGATGGAGCTCGGTTAACGAACAGGGTATCCATTTATAGGTGATTTGGACACTCACTATGTATCCAAATGACAACGATTGAGCCTCATTTGGAAGTATACCCCCAAGCAAGGGAATTAAAGGATAATCTGACATTTTGGCAAAATCACAGCCCATGAGAGAGAGAGAGAGAGAGAGAGAGAGAGAGAGAGAGAGAGAGATTATAGTGTAGTAAAAAGTATAGAAATGAACAAACGAAAAGTCTAGCGTTATTATTTTGAATATCCGTAGTCATCGTTTGCTATCATCGTTTTTTTTTTTTATCTCGTTGAAAAAAAAATGATTAAGTAAATAAAATGTATAGAGATCATAAAGAGAAGGGAGAACATTTACAAACTTGATTTACTCTTTTATTCACAAAATGAATAAATAAATGATAAAAGCAGTAACTAAAATTTTACGCTTGTCACGTCCCTTGAACAGCAAAATAGGTGCAGCAGCAGGTGTTGGGGTGTAACACGTGACTGGGGTAATGGCATAAGGGAGGAAGGGAGAGGGAAAGGGGCTGGCAAAGGGAGAGGAATGACGCTAAAATAGAATGGAGTTCTAAGTCATGTTCACTCATAAAAAAAACAAAGTTCGTGTGTTGTTGAATAATAACTCACGTTAAACTCTAGAATTACGGGTGTGATATACGTATAATGTGCTTCTTTATTAAAAATTATGAGTTACGTCGTGGTAATTCATAGGAAATAAAGCTAATTTTGTTTTGCGAAATGATGTCTCATGGTAAATCTAAACTTGCAGCTGTACTGAAAGTATGACATGTGCAACTATACTGAAAGGGATACTTTCAGTATAGCTGTGAGTCATATTATCATACTTTACCACGATATTCAAAGTTCTGAATCACGTAACTCATTAATAATGAGAAAATAATATATTGCTAAATGATGACTCGTGCTACACTCTTGAATTAAAATTGTAGTTTGAAAAATTGCGAAGCAGGCCATTTCCCCCCTGGTGATATCCGCCCCCCCCCGTGACTACCCCGCGGCCTTTACCCACCCTGCGGTGATTTTCCCCCGGTATTTCCCCACCCCGGCCTTTACCCCCCTAGAAATATCCCGTACGTGATTCCCTCCGCCCTCCCCACCCCAACATAAACATACTTTTAAGAAATAAAACATCTTTTGCAGTAAGGGGATAAACTACCAGTTGCATGATAATAGGGCAGCTACATCAAGTAGATTATATCTTATTAACATGACTGAAATTGCATTTTAGAATTGTAATTAATGATTGCATCGATATAAATCCATGATGTAGTCTCATACGAATGTGAAAAGAGGAGGCAGAACGGAGAACGTCAAGGTGACTGCAAAGCGAGGATCCGTGTAAAGGGCCAAGAGCTGGTTGGGCTCATAAACGAATACAGTCACGGACCAGAGCAATACGTGGCGAAGTACAGAGGCTGAGGAGCGAAATTCGAGAACATGCGGAAGGGACAGAAGAGGCTCCACATCAAATCATTGCAACATCACTTCAGCAATGTACTCAAGGTATGAATGTGTAGGGAGATATATGTTTATATATCCCCCTACAGACGGACACCCAGGGGTCCGTCTTACCTCGTAAAGTGAACAAGAAGAAACAAATCCTTATTGACATAAAGCACAGATAAAAAAAAAAAAAAAACTATTCCTCGTCATCGTCATAACCCTTCACATTGCTCATGAGCCAAATTTATTGGTACAAATCAAACGGAAAAAAAAACTCTCCCTGATTATCATCTCTCCCTGCACAACTTAATGACATAAATCACACAAAAACACCTCTTCCTCAGCATCATCATCATCATCATCTGTCCCTGCACATTGCTCATGAGGCCAGCTTTTGCAATTAGCACAAACCTTCCCCTCTCATGGGGTCCATCTTACCCCACTAGTTAATATTAAAATGTCGAAATGTTTACCAAAGTATCTATGTTTACTATGCCAATTTATGGCATCTATATATTCTGTATACACTCATGGGCATGTATAACATAAGTACTAAATCATTATGATAATTATTTCAGTATAAAACAAGCAGTGTCTTACCTTGTGCGTATAACATCAGCACTGCATAGAATGACAAATATTTTCCTCTGAAGCACAAGGGAAACTTAACGTGCCTACTGGTAGTGATCATCTCATTGTTGGGAGACGTGAAGGACATCTAAGAGTAAATTTTTGAAACTCGCCCTTTATGCTTGGATTTAGAAGGGGGGTTCCGTCATATCCCATGGGTCCGTCTTACCCCATCTTCCCCTATCTCTCTCTCTCTCTCTCTCTCTCTCTCTCTCTCTCTCTCTCTCTCTCTCTCTCTCTCTCTCTCTCTCTCTCTCTCTCTCTCTCTCTCTCTCTCTCTCTCTCTCTATATATATATATATATATATATATATATATATATATATATATATTACAACTAAATAATTCCAACTAAATAATTATACATTTTTGGAGAGGCTGCTGTACAACTACCAGCTGTAGAAACCTTGAAACGCACCATACACAAGCAACAAGTTGCCAACCAGCCGATTCCTCTGCCGCAAGACAGAACGGAGATCAAGATATCCTTTCAGTACCAATACACCTCTGCTGGTGAACAATTCTTGCAGCATGACAGTGGTGCTGATAACGTCAACAGAATAATCATGTTTGCTACTACACGAACTTTGGACATTCTTTCAAATGCAGAGCATATATACAGGGTGGGGCGCGGATACTTCTAAGAGTAAATTTTGAAACTCGCCCTTTATGATTTGAGAATGAAATAAAAACCTGTTCACACTTCACAATTCTTTATTCTTCTTTTATGCCTTTCACACAACATGGGAGATTTACTTTTACACTGTTTTAAAGACAATATCTTTTAAATGTCCACCTCCATTGTCAATACACTGATTCAGACGATTTCGGAAGCTTTGGTCTACTCTCCAGCATGTTGAGCGGTATATTGGCTATTTCAGTTCGGATGGCGTTCTGTAGGTCTTCCAGGGTCTGTGGACGGTCGTTATAAACCAGGGATTTGAGATATCCCCACAGGAAATAATCACAGGGGCCTAAATCAGTGTGTGCCCACACTGCACGCATTTCAATGGGATTCCTGAGAGAAGCTTTTCCCGACCGACTGATTTCCTGAGAGGAGACTTAAACTGGCCTGCGCGCTCACCTGATTTAGCCCCTGTGATTATTTCCTGTGGGGATATCTCAAATCCTGGTTTATAACGACCGTCCACAGACCCTGGAAGACCTACAGAACGCCATCCGAACTGAAATAGCCAATATACCGCTCAACATGCTGGAGAGAGTAGACCAAAGCTTCCGAAATCGTCTGAATCAGTGTATTGACAATGGAGGTGGACATTTAAAAGATATTGTCTTTAAAACAGTGTAAAAGCAAATCTCTCATGTTGTGTGAAAGGCATGAAAGAAGAATAAAGAATTGTGAAATGTGAACAGGTTTTTATTTCATTCTCAAATCGGGAAGTATCCGCGCCCCACCCTGTACATGGACGGCACATCAAAATTGTCCCATATATGTATAATTGTTTTTTTCAACTGTACACAATCCATGCTTAGGTCCAGGTGGTTTCTTCGTGCTCTGACTCTATGCCCTGCTGCCAAATAAATCACGAGAAGTGTATAGCCGTCTCTTTACCAAAGTGAAAACTCTGCGTCCCAACATGAAGCCAGGCACAATCATGATTGACTTCGAGCGTGCCACATTGCAAGCGGCTACCAATACCTTTCCAACAGCTACCGTCAACGAATATTTTTACTTGTACGGCAGAATATCTTCCGGAAGATCCAGAGCGAACTCCTACAGGTCCAATACCAAACGAACCGTGACGTTGAGCTCCAAGCCCGAATGATATTGCGTTTGTCCCACTTGTCAATGTGGAAAACGCATTTGAGTCCCTTCAGGACACCGCCCTTGACGAGTTGGAGCTAATCTTCAACTACTTCGAGGATACCTACATCGGGCGTCCCTGACATTGCAATGGTCGTTCATAGTATGTGGAACATGCATGGCCGAGTGGAGGAGGACCTTCCGCGAACGAACAACCACGTCGAGCGATAGCATCGAAAAATGAACACTGCAATGGGAGCGTGCAACCCCACCATCTAGAAGTTTCTCGACGTCATAATAAAGAAACAAGGACTAACAGATATCAAGCTCAACCGAACCCAAGGTGGTCATGAAGCACTCAAGCAGCGCCGCGCCTACCAGGATACATCATGATGTCTCGCCGTGGTTGTTCATGACTTCGCAAACCGCCCTATCATCGAGTTCCCCAGAGGAATCGCTCACAATTTTTCATCTCTGATGGACAAGAGCCGAAATATGCAGTATTTTAGTTTTTTTTTTCATTACAAAGATCAATTTTAATAAAATGTCACAGCAATCATGTAATAAAGATATAATGTCTTCGTGTAATTAAACTTGATGATAATCTTACTGTAACTTCCCTATGATCCCTACGTAAAAATTTAACGTAACTTTTATAATTATGAAATAATGCTTGTAGTCATATAATTTAATTACTTACCAGTTCCTTCGCTGTCTTCCCCATGAGCAGATGAAGACGACTGCTCTCTCTCTCTATCGCTCTCAGTGTGTCCACGTCTGTGTGCTTGCGTATGATTAGGCTAGCCAGTACTCGGGTTGTATCTTGCCTTGGTGTTGCTTTAAGACAGTGAAGGGGATCGTGTCATTCCTCGGTACACATCTCCCGTAAGTGTTTTCTTTTTCTTTATTGTTTCGCCTAAAGACGAGTGAAGTGGGATGTTTATGTGAGGGGAGTTACGGCAGCCCATGACGCCACGAGTCAACATTGACAAGGCTGTGCAGTGATCTTTATGTTGTAATATTTTTCTTATGTATGTATCTTCTTGTGAGTGAGATATTCTTCTTGTGAGTGAGATATTCTCTCACCGGTGAACTGGACTGTAAAGGACAACCGTGATTTGTGGGAAGATAAAGATCATTTAATACCATTCCAGTGATGTGTTGTAAAGTGTGTGAATTTGTTCAGTGGTAATTTCTTCTAAATCTATAACCCAGTGCCTTGATCACAGCTACCGTTACCATTTTTGTCAAAATGAATTTTTTTAAATTTTAAATCTTTCATAATCTTTCCTTTATTCTTCATAAGTAATATATATATATATATATATATATATATATATATATATATATATATATATATATATATATATTTTTTTTATATATATATATATATATATTTATTTATTTTTTTTCTAGATCTTCTAAAACGAGACAGAAAGCTGTGTCCCAAACATCAACCTTTTCTTTTAATTCTCTTCATTCTTTCGCAAACTTGTAGTTAAATTCACATGCAACACAGTATAAATGACTGGCATACACTTCATACGTCACAATCCAGAGACGCGTTGGTGGTAGCGTTGCTGTGGGTTGGAGAAGGATAGTGGTGAGAAGTATGTGAATATCATGAAGGAAACTGCCGACTAGCAAATACAGAAACTACACAGACAGCATTGTAGTCGCTCCTTGATTGATTCACGCCTCAGGATGAGAATAGCAATACTACTCCTTCGGAGAATGACCAAAGTAGAAACTTGACTTGCCCCTCCCACACCTACACACACACACACACACACACACACACACACACACACACACACACACACACTGTTTAGTGGAGCAACTTTCATAGTGGTAAGACTTTACTCAGCAAGTATATGTATGTATATATATATATATATATATATATATATATATATATATATATATATATATATATATATATATATATATATATATATATATGTATATATATATATATATATATATATATATATATATATATATATATATATATATATATATATATATATATTTCATTTCAATTATTTTTTAACTTAATTTTCATTCATATTGTTGTTGTATTTTTTATCTTTTATTTTTTTTTCATTTATGCAATTAATTCTAACCATTGACTACTGTACGTGTTAAGAGGCTGAGTGGTTCTTCCCTCAAGGGCCAAAGAAATAGTATAATCCTTTCTTCCTTTTATTTATCATCTACAACAGCGTTTCCCAAGCTTTTCCGACCATAGCACCCCTGTTGTCATGTCTAAGCAGTCTAGCACCCCTAACTAATATCTTGTTATTAGAAGGGTAAAAGGAAGTGGAGTGTGTGCATCACTTCCCAGCATCCCTTATAATTGATTTCAGCACCCCCAAGGGATGCTAGCACCCCAGGTTGGGAAACGCTGATCTACAACAAATCAGTCTAGCTCAACAGACGGCAGACACCTAGGAGGATCCCCACCTCGGTGATGTTAATGTCCGTCCACATTCAGACTTTTGCTGGGGAATAACCTGACTGCTTTACCACAACTTCTATATATGGTAAAATTGGGTGAGGCTACGGAGACACCCTCGACCAAAGGCATTTTGGCGGTGACTTATCCCGCGCTCACTCGAGAGGGGTGCACGTCAGCAGTAGGGATGTGCGGTATCGACAAAAAAAGTTGGTATAGGTATCACCGATATTTTGAAACGCACTGATACAGTCTTTCTCGATATGATATTATGTTACCAATATACGGTATTTATGTAAAAATACCGGTAATACCGGTATAATTTTCCCTTTCTTTTGCGTTGAAAAAGTTTTCTTTATTTAATATTTTCGGACAGTGGTTAAATACAATCACACAAGGTAGTTTTATTTGACTTTTAAAGGTGCATCAGTGATCTTACCTTTAGGTGTTTGGGGAGATCACACACACACACACACAGATTTTCAGATTCAGATGTTTATTGACCACAACATGACACAGAAATTTCAAAATGACAAGATCACAACAAATAATCCCAGATAATTAAAACTAACAACATACAAGCTAATTGTAGTCCAGTAACTACTCATACAATGTCCAGATAAAAATAAATATCATAATATTCAAGTTCCCAATCCCTATTTGTATACTGAAAGGATATCATGAACTATATGGCATACATTTTCTGGTGCGAACATATCAGAACAAAACAACTCTTCCAAACTAGCAAATTGGTACCTGTCTCTTAAGTGTCGAGTCATTGGACAGTTCTCAGTGACGTGTCGTTCAGTTTGAATTTCCCCACATACGCACAACCGTTTTTCTACTGGTATACGCCCACGACCTCGCCTATTCCATCTCCCTGTCTCGCAGCCCAGGGAGTGTCCGCTCACCCTAAACCGAGTGAACGACATCCTGTGATATTCCTTTATATCCTTTATATCCTTTATATCCTTTATACACGGCTCGGTAGCTCAGTGGTTAGAGCGCTGGCTTCACAAGCCAGAGGACCGGGGTTCGATTTCCCGGCCGGGTGGAGATATTTGGGTGTGTCTCCTTTCACGTGTAGCCCCTGTTCACCTAGCAGTGAGTAGGTACAGGATGTAAATCGAGTTGTGACCTTGTTGTCCCGGTGTGTGGTGTGTGCCTGGTCTCAGGCCTATCCGAAGATCGGAAATAATGAGCTTTGAGCTCGTTCCGTAGGGTAACGTCTGGCTGTCTCGTCAGAGACTGTAGCAGATCAAACAGTGAAACACACACACACACACACACAGAGAGAGAGAGATCTCCGACTCAGCAGGGTGACCAGGACTTGGGAAATTTCCCAAGATCTTGGGATTTCAAACTTCGCCTTGGGATCTTGGGAATTTTTTGCAGAAATGCCGTAAATCTTGGATTAAATTTTAATGTCTGTATATGTCATATCAATCTTGATGGTTGGAGAGAGAGAGAGAGAGAGAGAGAGAGAGAGAGAGAGAGAGAGAGAGAGAGCATTATATTGTCTCAGAACAAATTTAAGTCTATATGGCTCATATTGTTGTAACAGCTACTTTTGAATGTATTTTTTTAAGTAAAGAATCACAAACATACTTAGGAAAGGTCTAAACAGATTGCTTATTACGTGTGCAGGACAAGTTCAGATCTGAATCAGACCCGAACGGGCAGCGTAACAGTCAGAGACACGTATGTATACCGTACGGCGGTCTTGTATACTTCCTGTACAGGACACGTTCAGCCGCACAGTGGACGGCGCGGTCAGCCGTGGGCCCGTGGCGGCATCAGTCATCAGTCATCACTAGTTCCTCTTGCGGAATAGTTCTCGTGGGCTCACGATTCAAGGCTTAAATTTTACCTTGCGTACGCTCTGTGTGGGGTTTTGTTACCCCTTTTTGTGGTGCATCATGAGTGACAACGATGATCCTGTACCAGGAGGGAGTGGATACAGTACTCCCCTAAAAAGAAGAAAACATGGTACCAGCAGGCTTTTAATGCAGAATGGCTTAAAAATCCTGAACTTAAAGACTGGGTGAAACCAGATCCAAATGATAAATGTGCAGCTATCTG
>NC_059270.1:15254711-15424711 GCF_017591435.1 Portunus trituberculatus
TTCAAAACGATAAAATTAATGAAAACAAGCTAGTATACAGAATCCAAAGTAAAATTAAGAAAAACGTGTAATTTAATCAGTTTTTAGCTGTTTTCCACCAAAACACAGAAATGCTACGAAAATACACTATTTGTCTAAGGAACTGAAATATGTAAAAAATGGGTTATTTTGGTGTATTCCAGCGTTTTATGCAACAAAACTCAGAATTGCAGGGAAAACACACAATTTGTCTAAGGAAGTGAAATATGTGAAAAAGGGGTTATTTTGGTGTATTCCAGCGTTTTATGTAACAAAACTCAGAATTGCAGGCAAAACACACTATTTGTCTAAGGTAGTTAAATATGTCAAAAAGGGGTTATTTTGGTGTATTCCAGCGTTTTATGTAACAAAACTCAGAATTGAAGAGAAAACACACTATTTGTTTAAGGAAGTGAAATATGTCAAAAAGAGGTTATTTTGATGTATTCCAGCGTTTTATGAACCAAAACTCAGAAATGCAGGCAAAACACAATATATGTCTAAGGAAGTGAAATATGTCAAAAGTGGGTTATATTAGTGTATTCTAGCGTTTTATGCACCAAACTCATAAATGCAGGCAAAACACTATATTTGTTAAAACTTCTTATTCATGTGTTTTAAGGTGTTTTATGAAAAAAACTATCTCGATTGAAAATTGTGCTTATTCGTCATTTTACATTAGTTTGCTTCAAAACGATAAAATTAATGAAAACAAGCTAGTATACAGAATCCAAAGTAAAATTAAGAAAAACGTGTAATTTAATCAGTTTTTAGCTGTTTTCCACCAAAACACAGAAATGCTACGAAAATACACTATTTGTCTAAGGAACTGAAATATGTAAAAAATGGGTTATTTTGGTGTATTCCAGCGTTTTATGCAACAAAACTCAGAATTGCAGGGAAAACACACAATTTGTCTAAGGAAGTGAAATATGTGAAAAAGGGGTTATTTTGGTGTATTCCAGCGTTTTATGTAACAAAACTCAGAATTGCAGGCAAAACACACTATTTGTCTAAGGTAGTTAAATATGTCAAAAAGGGGTTATTTTGGTGTATTCCAGCGTTTTATGTAACAAAACTCAGAATTGAAGGGAAAACACACTATTTGTTTAAGGAAGTAAAATATGTCAAAAAGAGGTTATTTTGATGTATTCCAGCGTTTTATGAACCAAAACTCAGAAATGCAGGCAAAACACAATATATGTCTAATGAAGTGAAATATGTCAAAAGTGGGTTATATTAGTGTATTCTAGCGTTTTATGCACCAAACTCATAAATGCAGGCAAAACACTATATTTGTTAAAACTTCTTATTCATGTGTTTTAAGGTGTTTTATGAAAAAAACTATCTCGATTGAAAATTGTGCTTATTCGTCATTTTACATTAGTTTGCTTCAAAACGATAAAATTAATGAAAACAAGCTAGTATACAGAATCCAAAGTAAAATTAAGAAAAACGTGTAATTTAATCAGTTTTTAGCTGTTTTCCACCAAAACACAGAAATGCTACGAAAATACACTATTTGTCTAAGGAACTGAAATATGTAAAAAATGGGTTATTTTGGTGTATTCCAGCGTTTTATGCAACAAAACTCAGAATTGCAGGGAAAACACACAATTTGTCTAAGGAAGTGAAATATGTGAAAAAGGGGTTATTTTGGTGTATTCCAGCGTTTTATGTAACAAAACTCAGAATTGCAGGCAAAACACACTATTTGTCTAAGGTAGTTAAATATGTCAAAAAGGGGTTATTTTGGTGTATTCCAGCGTTTTATGTAACAAAACTCAGAATTGAAGAGAAAACACACTATTTGTTTAAGGAAGTGAAATATGTCAAAAAGAGGTTATTTTGATGTATTCCAGCGTTTTATGAACCAAAACTCAGAAATGCAGGCAAAACACAATATATGTCTAAGGAAGTGAAATATGTCAAAAGTGGGTTATATTAGTGTATTCTAGCGTTTTATGCACCAAACTCATAAATGCAGGCAAAACACTATATTTGTTAAAACTTCTTATTCATGTGTTTTAAGGTGTTTTATGAAAAAAACTATCTCGATTGAAAATTGTGCTTATTCGTCATTTTACATTAGTTTGCTTCAAAACGATAAAATTAATGAAAACAAGCTAGTATACAGAATCCAAAGTAAAATTAAGAAAAACGTGTAATTTAATCAGTTTTTAGCTGTTTTCCACCAAAACACAGAAATGCTACGAAAATACACTATTTGTCTAAGGAACTGAAATATGTAAAAAATGGGTTATTTTGGTGTATTCCAGCGTTTTATGCAACAAAACTCAGAATTGCAGGGAAAACACACAATTTGTCTAAGGAAGTGAAATATGTGAAAAAGGGGTTATTTTGGTGTATTCCAGCGTTTTATGTAACAAAACTCAGAATTGCAGGCAAAACACACTATTTGTCTAAGGTAGTTAAATATGTCAAAAAGGGGTTATTTTGGTGTATTCCAGCGTTTTATGTAACAAAACTCAGAATTGAAGAGAAAACACACTATTTGTTTAAGGAAGTGAAATATGTCAAAAAGAGGTTATTTTGATGTATTCCAGCGTTTTATGAACCAAAACTCAGAAATGCAGGCAAAACACAATATATGTCTAAGGAAGTGAAATATGTCAAAAGTGGGTTATATTAGTGTATTCTAGCGTTTTATGCACCAAACTCATAAATGCAGGCAAAACACTATATTTGTTAAAACTTCTTATTCATGTGTTTTAAGGTGTTTTATGAAAAAAACTATCTCGATTGAAAATTGTGCTTATTCGTCATTTTACATTAGTTTGCTTCAAAACGATAAAATTAATGAAAACAAGCTAGTATACAGAATCCAAAGTAAAATTAAGAAAAACGTGTAATTTAATCAGTTTTTAGCTGTTTTCCACCAAAACACAGAAATGCTACGAAAATACACTATTTGTCTAAGGAACTGAAATATGTAAAAAATGGGTTATTTTGGTGTATTCCAGCGTTTTATGCAACAAAACTCAGAATTGCAGGGAAAACACACAATTTGTCTAAGGAAGTGAAATATGTGAAAAAGGGGTTATTTTGGTGTATTCCAGCGTTTTATGTAACAAAACTCAGAATTGCAGGCAAAACACACTATTTGTCTAAGGTAGTTAAATATGTCAAAAAGGGGTTATTTTGGTGTATTCCAGCGTTTTATGTAACAAAACTCAGAATTGAAGAGAAAACACACTATTTGTTTAAGGAAGTGAAATATGTCAAAAAGAGGTTATTTTGATGTATTCCAGCGTTTTATGAACCAAAACTCAGAAATGCAGGCAAAACACAATATATGTCTAAGGAAGTGAAATATGTCAAAAGTGGGTTATATTAGTGTATTCTAGCGTTTTATGCACCAAACTCATAAATGCAGGCAAAACACTATATTTGTTAAAACTTCTTATTCATGTGTTTTAAGGTGTTTTATGAAAAAAACTATCTCGATTGAAAATTGTGCTTATTCGTCATTTTACATTAGTTTGCTTCAAAACGATAAAATTAATGAAAACAAGCTAGTATACAGAATCCAAAGTAAAATTAAGAAAAACGTGTAATTTAATCAGTTTTTAGCTGTTTTCCACCAAAACACAGAAATGCTACGAAAATACACTATTTGTCTAAGGAACTGAAATATGTAAAAAATGGGTTATTTTGGTGTATTCCAGCGTTTTATGCAACAAAACTCAGAATTGCAGGGAAAACACACAATTTGTCTAAGGAAGTGAAATATGTGAAAAAGGGGTTATTTTGGTGTATTCCAGCGTTTTATGTAACAAAACTCAGAATTGCAGGCAAAACACACTATTTGTCTAAGGTAGTTAAATATGTCAAAAAGGGGTTATTTTGGTGTATTCCAGCGTTTTATGTAACAAAACTCAGAATTGAAGGAAAACACACTATTTGTTTAAGGAAGTGAAATATGTCAAAAAGAGGTTATTTTGATGTATTCCAGCGTTTTATGAACCAAAACTCAGAAATGCAGGCAAAACACAATATATGTCTAAGGAAGTGAAATATGTCAAAAGTGGGTTATATTAGTGTATTCTAGCGTTTTATGCACCAAACTCATAAATGCAGGCAAAACACTATATTTGTTAAAACTTCTTATTCATGTGTTTTAAGGTGTTTTATGAAAAAAACTATCTCGATTGAAAATTGTGCTTATTCGTCATTTTACATTAGTTTGCTTCAAAACGATAAAATTAATGAAAACAAGCTAGTATACAGAATCCAAAGTAAAATTAAGAAAAACGTGTAATTTAATCAGTTTTTAGCTGTTTTCCACCAAAACACAGAAATGCTACGAAAATACACTATTTGTCTAAGGAACTGAAATATGTAAAAAATGGGTTATTTTGGTGTATTCCAGCGTTTTATGCAACAAAACTCAGAATTGCAGGGAAAACACACAATTTGTCTAAGGAAGTGAAATATGTGAAAAAGGGGTTATTTTGGTGTATTCCAGCGTTTTATGTAACAAAACTCAGAATTGCAGGCAAAACACACTATTTGTCTAAGGTAGTTAAATATGTCAAAAAGGGGTTATTTTGGTGTATTCCAGCGTTTTATGTAACAAAACTCAGAATTGAAGAGAAAACACACTATTTGTTTAAGGAAGTGAAATATGTCAAAAAGAGGTTATTTTGATGTATTCCAGCGTTTTATGAACCAAAACTCAGAAATGCAGGCAAAACACAATATATGTCTAAGGAAGTGAAATATGTCAAAAGTGGGTTATATTAGTGTATTCTAGCGTTTTATGCACCAAACTCATAAATGCAGGCAAAACACTATATTTGTTAAAACTTCTTATTCATGTGTTTTAAGGTGTTTTATGAAAAAAACTATCTCGATTGAAAATTGTGCTTATTCGTCATTTTACATTAGTTTGCTTCAAAACGATAAAATTAATGAAAACAAGCTAGTATACAGAATCCAAAGTAAAATTAAGAAAAACGTGTAATTTAATCAGTTTTTAGCTGTTTTCCACCAAAACACAGAAATGCTACGAAAATACACTATTTGTCTAAGGAACTGAAATATGTAAAAAATGGGTTATTTTGGTGTATTCCAGCGTTTTATGCAACAAAACTCAGAATTGCAGGGAAAACACACAATTTGTCTAAGGAAGTGAAATATGTGAAAAAGGGGTTATTTTGGTGTATTCCAGCGTTTTATGTAACAAAACTCAGAATTGCAGGCAAAACACACTATTTGTCTAAGGTAGTTAAATATGTCAAAAAGGGGTTATTTTGGTGTATTCCAGCGTTTTATGTAACAAAACTCAGAATTGAAGAGAAAACACACTATTTGTTTAAGGAAGTGAAATATGTCAAAAAGAGGTTATTTTGATGTATTCCAGCGTTTTATGAACCAAAACTCAGAAATGCAGGCAAAACACAATATATGTCTAAGGAAGTGAAATATGTCAAAAGTGGGTTATATTAGTGTATTCTAGCGTTTTATGCACCAAACTCATAAATGCAGGCAAAACACTATATTTGTTAAAACTTCTTATTCATGTGTTTTAAGGTGTTTTATGAAAAAAACTATCTCGATTGAAAATTGTGCTTATTCGTCATTTTACATTAGTTTGCTTCAAAACGATAAAATTAATGAAAACAAGCTAGTATACAGAATCCAAAGTAAAATTAAGAAAAACGTGTAATTTAATCAGTTTTTAGCTGTTTTCCACCAAAACACAGAAATGCTACGAAAATACACTATTTGTCTAAGGAACTGAAATATGTAAAAAATGGGTTATTTTGGTGTATTCCAGCGTTTTATGCAACAAAACTCAGAATTGCAGGGAAAACACACAATTTGTCTAAGGAAGTGAAATATGTGAAAAAGGGGTTATTTTGGTGTATTCCAGCGTTTTATGTAACAAAACTCAGAATTGCAGGCAAAACACACTATTTGTCTAAGGTAGTTAAATATGTCAAAAAGGGGTTATTTTGGTGTATTCCAGCGTTTTATGTAACAAAACTCAGAATTGAAGAGAAAACACACTATTTGTTTAAGGAAGTGAAATATGTCAAAAAGAGGTTATTTTGATGTATTCCAGCGTTTTATGAACCAAAACTCAGAAATGCAGGCAAAACACAATATATGTCTAAGGAAGTGAAATATGTCAAAAGTGGGTTATATTAGTGTATTCTAGCGTTTTATGCACCAAACTCATAAATGCAGGCAAAACACTATATTTGTTAAAACTTCTTATTCATGTGTTTTAAGGTGTTTTATGAAAAAAACTATCTCGATTGAAAATTGTGCTTATTCGTCATTTTACATTAGTTTGCTTCAAAACGATAAAATTAATGAAAACAAGCTAGTATACAGAATCCAAAGTAAAATTAAGAAAAACGTGTAATTTAATCAGTTTTTAGCTGTTTTCCACCAAAACACAGAAATGCTACGAAAATACACTATTTGTCTAAGGAACTGAAATATGTAAAAAATGGGTTATTTTGGTGTATTCCAGCGTTTTATGCAACAAAACTCAGAATTGCAGGGAAAACACACAATTTGTCTAAGGAAGTGAAATATGTGAAAAAGGGGTTATTTTGGTGTATTCCAGCGTTTTATGTAACAAAACTCAGAATTGCAGGCAAAACACACTATTTGTCTAAGGTAGTTAAATATGTCAAAAAGGGGTTATTTTGGTGTATTCCAGCGTTTTATGTAACAAAACTCAGAATTGAAGAGAAAACACACTATTTGTTTAAGGAAGTGAAATATGTCAAAAAGAGGTTATTTTGATGTATTCCAGCGTTTTATGAACCAAAACTCAGAAATGCAGGCAAAACACAATATATGTCTAAGGAAGTGAAATATGTCAAAAGTGGGTTATATTAGTGTATTCTAGCGTTTTATGCACCAAACTCATAAATGCAGGCAAAACACTATATTTGTTAAAACTTCTTATTCATGTGTTTTAAGGTGTTTTATGAAAAAAACTATCTCGATTGAAAATTGTGCTTATTCGTCATTTTACATTAGTTTGCTTCAAAACGATAAAATTAATGAAAACAAGCTAGTATACAGAATCCAAAGTAAAATTAAGAAAAACGTGTAATTTAATCAGTTTTTAGCTGTTTTCCACCAAAACACAGAAATGCTACGAAAATACACTATTTGTCTAAGGAACTGAAATATGTAAAAAATGGGTTATTTTGGTGTATTCCAGCGTTTTATGCAACAAAACTCAGAATTGCAGGGAAAACACACAATTTGTCTAAGGAAGTGAAATATGTGAAAAAGGGGTTATTTTGGTGTATTCCAGCGTTTTATGTAACAAAACTCAGAATTGCAGGCAAAACACACTATTTGTCTAAGGTAGTTAAATATGTCAAAAAGGGGTTATTTTGGTGTATTCCAGCGTTTTATGTAACAAAACTCAGAATTGAAGAGAAAACACACTATTTGTTTAAGGAAGTGAAATATGTCAAAAAGAGGTTATTTTGATGTATTCCAGCGTTTTATGAACCAAAACTCAGAAATGCAGGCAAAACACAATATATGTCTAAGGAAGTGAAATATGTCAAAAGTGGGTTATATTAGTGTATTCTAGCGTTTTATGCACCAAACTCATAAATGCAGGCAAAACACTATATTTGTTAAAACTTCTTATTCATGTGTTTTAAGGTGTTTTATGAAAAAAACTATCTCGATTGAAAATTGTGCTTATTCGTCATTTTACATTAGTTTGCTTCAAAACGATAAAATTAATGAAAACAAGCTAGTATACAGAATCCAAAGTAAAATTAAGAAAAACGTGTAATTTAATCAGTTTTTAGCTGTTTTCCACCAAAACACAGAAATGCTACGAAAATACACTATTTGTCTAAGGAACTGAAATATGTAAAAAATGGGTTATTTTGGTGTATTCCAGCGTTTTATGCAACAAAACTCAGAATTGCAGGGAAAACACACAATTTGTCTAAGGAAGTGAAATATGTGAAAAAGGGGTTATTTTGGTGTATTCCAGCGTTTTATGTAACAAAACTCAGAATTGCAGGCAAAACACACTATTTGTCTAAGGTAGTTAAATATGTCAAAAAGGGGTTATTTTGGTGTATTCCAGCGTTTTATGTAACAAAACTCAGAATTGAAGAGAAAACACACTATTTGTTTAAGGAAGTGAAATATGTCAAAAAGAGGTTATTTTGATGTATTCCAGCGTTTTATGAACCAAAACTCAGAAATGCAGGCAAAACACAATATATGTCTAAGGAAGTGAAATATGTCAAAAGTGGGTTATATTAGTGTATTCTAGCGTTTTATGCACCAAACTCATAAATGCAGGCAAAACACTATATTTGTTAAAACTTCTTATTCATGTGTTTTAAGGTGTTTTATGAAAAAAACTATCTCGATTGAAAATTGTGCTTATTCGTCATTTTACATTAGTTTGCTTCAAAACGATAAAATTAATGAAAACAAGCTAGTATACAGAATCCAAAGTAAAATTAAGAAAAACGTGTAATTTAATCAGTTTTTAGCTGTTTTCCACCAAAACACAGAAATGCTACGAAAATACACTATTTGTCTAAGGAACTGAAATATGTAAAAAATGGGTTATTTTGGTGTATTCCAGCGTTTTATGCAACAAAACTCAGAATTGCAGGGAAAACACACAATTTGTCTAAGGAAGTGAAATATGTGAAAAAGGGGTTATTTTGGTGTATTCCAGCGTTTTATGTAACAAAACTCAGAATTGCAGGCAAAACACACTATTTGTCTAAGGTAGTTAAATATGTCAAAAAGGGGTTATTTTGGTGTATTCCAGCGTTTTATGTAACAAAACTCAGAATTGAAGAGAAAACACACTATTTGTTTAAGGAAGTGAAATATGTCAAAAAGAGGTTATTTTGATGTATTCCAGCGTTTTATGAACCAAAACTCAGAAATGCAGGCAAAACACAATATATGTCTAAGGAAGTGAAATATGTCAAAAGTGGGTTATATTAGTGTATTCTAGCGTTTTATGCACCAAACTCATAAATGCAGGCAAAACACTATATTTGTTAAAACTTCTTATTCATGTGTTTTAAGGTGTTTTATGAAAAAAACTATCTCGATTGAAAATTGTGCTTATTCGTCATTTTACATTAGTTTGCTTCAAAACGATAAAATTAATGAAAACAAGCTAGTATACAGAATCCAAAGTAAAATTAAGAAAAACGTGTAATTTAATCAGTTTTTAGCTGTTTTCCACCAAAACACAGAAATGCTACGAAAATACACTATTTGTCTAAGGAACTGAAATATGTAAAAAATGGGTTATTTTGGTGTATTCCAGCGTTTTATGCAACAAAACTCAGAATTGCAGGGAAAACACACAATTTGTCTAAGGAAGTGAAATATGTGAAAAAGGGGTTATTTTGGTGTATTCCAGCGTTTTATGTAACAAAACTCAGAATTGCAGGCAAAACACACTATTTGTCTAAGGTAGTTAAATATGTCAAAAAGGGGTTATTTTGGTGTATTCCAGCGTTTTATGTAACAAAACTCAGAATTGAAGAGAAAACACACTATTTGTTTAAGGAAGTGAAATATGTCAAAAAGAGGTTATTTTGATGTATTCCAGCGTTTTATGAACCAAAACTCAGAAATGCAGGCAAAACACAATATATGTCTAAGGAAGTGAAATATGTCAAAAGTGGGTTATATTAGTGTATTCTAGCGTTTTATGCACCAAACTCATAAATGCAGGCAAAACACTATATTTGTTAAAACTTCTTATTCATGTGTTTTAAGGTGTTTTATGAAAAAAACTATCTCGATTGAAAATTGTGCTTATTCGTCATTTTACATTAGTTTGCTTCAAAACGATAAAATTAATGAAAACAAGCTAGTATACAGAATCCAAAGTAAAATTAAGAAAAACGTGTAATTTAATCAGTTTTTAGCTGTTTTCCACCAAAACACAGAAATGCTACGAAAATACACTATTTGTCTAAGGAACTGAAATATGTAAAAAATGGGTTATTTTGGTGTATTCCAGCGTTTTATGCAACAAAACTCAGAATTGCAGGGAAAACACACAATTTGTCTAAGGAAGTGAAATATGTGAAAAAGGGGTTATTTTGGTGTATTCCAGCGTTTTATGTAACAAAACTCAGAATTGCAGGCAAAACACACTATTTGTCTAAGGTAGTTAAATATGTCAAAAAGGGGTTATTTTGGTGTATTCCAGCGTTTTATGTAACAAAACTCAGAATTGAAGAGAAAACACACTATTTGTTTAAGGAAGTGAAATATGTCAAAAAGAGGTTATTTTGATGTATTCCAGCGTTTTATGAACCAAAACTCAGAAATGCAGGCAAAACACAATATATGTCTAAGGAAGTGAAATATGTCAAAAGTGGGTTATATTAGTGTATTCTAGCGTTTTATGCACCAAACTCATAAATGCAGGCAAAACACTATATTTGTTAAAACTTCTTATTCATGTGTTTTAAGGTGTTTTATGAAAAAAACTATCTCGATTGAAAATTGTGCTTATTCGTCATTTTACATTAGTTTGCTTCAAAACGATAAAATTAATGAAAACAAGCTAGTATACAGAATCCAAAGTAAAATTAAGAAAAACGTGTAATTTAATCAGTTTTTAGCTGTTTTCCACCAAAACACAGAAATGCTACGAAAATACACTATTTGTCTAAGGAACTGAAATATGTAAAAAATGGGTTATTTTGGTGTATTCCAGCGTTTTATGCAACAAAACTCAGAATTGCAGGGAAAACACACAATTTGTCTAAGGAAGTGAAATATGTGAAAAAGGGGTTATTTTGGTGTATTCCAGCGTTTTATGTAACAAAACTCAGAATTGCAGGCAAAACACACTATTTGTCTAAGGTAGTTAAATATGTCAAAAAGGGGTTATTTTGGTGTATTCCAGCGTTTTATGTAACAAAACTCAGAATTGAAGAGAAAACACACTATTTGTTTAAGGAAGTGAAATATGTCAAAAAGAGGTTATTTTGATGTATTCCAGCGTTTTATGAACCAAAACTCAGAAATGCAGGCAAAACACAATATATGTCTAAGGAAGTGAAATATGTCAAAAGTGGGTTATATTAGTGTATTCTAGCGTTTTATGCACCAAACTCATAAATGCAGGCAAAACACTATATTTGTTAAAACTTCTTATTCATGTGTTTTAAGGTGTTTTATGAAAAAAACTATCTCGATTGAAAATTGTGCTTATTCGTCATTTTACATTAGTTTGCTTCAAAACGATAAAATTAATGAAAACAAGCTAGTATACAGAATCCAAAGTAAAATTAAGAAAAACGTGTAATTTAATCAGTTTTTAGCTGTTTTCCACCAAAACACAGAAATGCTACGAAAATACACTATTTGTCTAAGGAACTGAAATATGTAAAAAATGGGTTATTTTGGTGTATTCCAGCGTTTTATGCAACAAAACTCAGAATTGCAGGGAAAACACACAATTTGTCTAAGGAAGTGAAATATGTGAAAAAGGGGTTATTTTGGTGTATTCCAGCGTTTTATGTAACAAAACTCAGAATTGCAGGCAAAACACACTATTTGTCTAAGGTAGTTAAATATGTCAAAAAGGGGTTATTTTGGTGTATTCCAGCGTTTTATGTAACAAAACTCAGAATTGAAGAGAAAACACACTATTTGTTTAAGGAAGTGAAATATGTCAAAAAGAGGTTATTTTGATGTATTCCAGCGTTTTATGAACCAAAACTCAGAAATGCAGGCAAAACACAATATATGTCTAAGGAAGTGAAATATGTCAAAAGTGGGTTATATTAGTGTATTCTAGCGTTTTATGCACCAAACTCATAAATGCAGGCAAAACACTATATTTGTTAAAACTTCTTATTCATGTGTTTTAAGGTGTTTTATGAAAAAAACTATCTCGATTGAAAATTGTGCTTATTCGTCATTTTACATTAGTTTGCTTCAAAACGATAAAATTAATGAAAACAAGCTAGTATACAGAATCCAAAGTAAAATTAAGAAAAACGTGTAATTTAATCAGTTTTTAGCTGTTTTCCACCAAAACACAGAAATGCTACGAAAATACACTATTTGTCTAAGGAACTGAAATATGTAAAAAATGGGTTATTTTGGTGTATTCCAGCGTTTTATGCAAAACTGCTAAAATTCCACGTTTTTCTTAATTTTACTTTGGATTCTCTATATTAGCTTGTTTTCATCAATTTTATCGTCTTGAAGCAAAACAATGTAAAATGACGAATAAGCAAAATTTTCAAACGAGATAGTTTTTTTTCATAAAACACTTTAAAAACACATAAATAAGACGTTCTAACAAATATAGTGTTTTGCCTTTATTTCTGAGTTTAATGCATAAAACACTGCAATACATTAAAATAGCCCATTTTTAACATATTTCAGTTCCTTAGACAAGTAGTGTGTTTTGCCTGCATTTCTGAGATTTGGTTCATAAAACGCTGGAATTCACCAAAATAACCCCTTTTGACATATTTTACTTCCTTAGACAAATATTGTATTTTGCCTGCAATTCTGAGTTTTATTGCATAAAAAGCTGGAATACACCAAAATAACCCCTTTTTGATATATTTACGTTCATTAGTCAAATAGTGTGTTTTGCCTGCAGTTCTGAGTTTTGTTGTATAAAACACTATAATACTCCAAAATAACTCATTTTTGACATATTTCAGTTTCTTAGACAAATGGTGTGCTTTCGTAGCATTTTTGTGCTCTGGTGGAAAAAGCTAAAAACTGCTAAAATGCCACGTTTTTGTTAATTTTACTTTGGATTCTCTATACTAGCTTGTATTCTTCGATGTTATCTTTTTCAAGCACAACAATGTAAAATGACGAATAAGGAAAATTTTCAATCGATATAGTTTTTTTTCATAAAACACCTTAAAAACACATATATAAGACATTTTAACAAATAGTGTGTTTTGCCTTTATTTCTGAGTTTGGTGCAAAAAACGCAGGAATACACTAAAATTACCAATTTTTGACAAATTTCAGTTCCTTAGACAAATAATTTGTTTTGCCTGCATTTCTAAGATTTGGTACATAAAACGCTGGAATACACCCTTTTTGACATATTTCACTTCCTTAGACAAATAGTGCATTTTGCCTGCAATTTTCAGTTTTGTTGCATTAAAAGCTGGAATACACCAAAATTACCCCTTTCAGACATATTTCCGTTCATTAACCAAATAGTGTGTTTTGCCTGCAATTCTGAGTTTTGTTGCATAAAACGCTAGAATACATTTTTTTTTGGTGGAAAAAAGCTAAAAAAACAGCTTAAAAAAAGTTAAAACTTCTAAAATTCCATGTTTTTTTAAATTTTACTTTGGATTCTCTATACTAGCTTGTTTTCATTAATTTTAACAATTTGAATGAAAACAATGTAAAATGACGAAGAAGCAAAAATTTCAATCGATAGATATAGTTTTTTTTTTCATACAGCACCTTAAAGACACATAAATAAGACGTTTTAACAAATATCGTGTTTTACCTGCATTTATGAATTTGGGGCATAAAACGGTAGAATACAACAAAATAGCCCATTTTTGAAATATTTTAATTCCTTAGAAAAATAGTATGTTTTGCCTGAATTTCTGAGTTTTGTTTCATAAAACGCTGGAATACACGAAAATTATCCATTTTTGACATATTTCAGTTCCTTAAACAAATAGTGCGTTTTACAAGCATTTCAGAGTATTGGTGCATAAAACGTTGAAATACACCAAAATAACTCATTTTTGAAATATTTAAGTTCTTTAGACAAATAGCGTGTTTTCGGTGCATTTTTGTGTTTTGGTAGGAAAGAGCTAGAAACTGCTAAAATTCTACGTTTTTGTTAATTTTACTTTGGCTCTCTATACAATCTTGTTTTCATCAATTTTATCGTTTTGAAGCAAAACAATGTAAAATGACGAATAAGCAAAATTTTCAATCGAGATAGTTTTTTTTTTCATAAAACACCTTATAAACACATAAATGAGACGTTTTGACAAATATAGTGTTTTACCTGCATTTATGAGTTTTGTTGCATAAAACGCTGGAATACACTAAAATAACCCATTTTTGACATATTTCAGTTCATTAGACAAATTGTGTGGTTTGCCTACATTTTTTAGTTTTGATGCAAAAAACGCTGGAATACACCGAAATAACCCTCTTTGACATATTTCACTTTCTTTTACAAATAGTGTGTTTTTCCTGCATTTTTTTATTTTTGCCCATAAAACGCTGGAGTACACCAAAATAACCCCTTTTTGACATATTTCACTTCTTTATACAAATAGTGTGTCTTGCCTACAATTCTGAATTTTGTTGCAAAAACGCAAGAATACACCAAAATAACCCATTTTTGACATATTTCAGTTCCTTAGACAAATAGTGTGTTTTCGTAGCATTTTTTTGTTTTGGAGGAAAAAAGCTAAAATCTGTTAAATTTCTACGTTTTTATTAATTTTACTTTAGATTCTCTATACTAGATTGTTTTCATCAATATTATCGTTTTGAAGCCAAACAATGTAAAATGACGAATAAGCAAAATTTTCAATTGAGATTTTTTTTTTTTCATAAAAAACACATAAATAAGACGTTTTAACAAATATAGTGTTTTGGCTGCATTTCTGAGTTTGGTGCATAAAACGCTGAATACACTTAAATAACCCATTTTTGACATATTTCAGTTCCTTAAACAAATAGTGTGTTTTGCCTGCATTTCTGAATTTTACTTCATAAAACGCTGGAATACACAAAAATAACCCGTTATTGAAATATTTCACTTCCTTAGACAAAGTGTGTTTTGCCTGCAATTCTGAGTTTTATTGCATAAAACGCTGGAATACACAAAAATGACCTCTTTTTTGACATATTTTAGTTTTTAGACAAATAGTGTGTTTTGTCTGCATTTTTTAGTTTTGGTGCATAAAACTCTGAAATACACCATAATAACCCTTTTTTGATATATTTCACTTTCTTAGACAAATAGTGTGATTTGCCTGTAATTCTGAGTTTTGTTGCATAAAACGCTTGAATACACTAAAATAACCCGTTTTTGACATATTTCAGTTCCTTAGACAAATAGAGTGTTTCAGTAGCATTTCTGGGTTTTGGTGGAAAAAAACTAAAAACTGCTAAAATTCCACGTTTTTACATTGGATTCTCTATACCAGCTTGTTTTCATCAATTTTATCGTTTTTAATTAAAACAATGTAAAATGACGAACAAGGAAAATTTTTCAATCGAATAGTTTTTATTTTTCATAAAACACCTTCAAAACACATAAATAAGACGTTTTAACATATATATTGTTTTGCCTGTATTTCTGAGTTTGGTGCATAAAACGCTGGAATACTCTAAAATAACACATTTTTGAAATATTTCAGTTCCTTAGACAAATAGTGTGTTTTGCCTGCAATTCTGAGTTCTGTTTCATAAAATGCTGTAATACACAAAAATAACCCCTTTTTTACACATTTCACTTCCTTATACAAATAGTGTGTTTTGCTTGCAATTATGAGTTTCGTTGCATAAAACGCTAAAATACACCAAAATAACCCATTTTTGACATATTTCAGTTCCTTTGACAAATAGTGTGTTTTCGTAACATTTTTTGTGTTATGGTGAAAAAAAGCTATTTTTTCTGAGTTTGGTGCATAAAACGCAGGTATACGCTAAAATAACCAATTTTTTACATATTTCAGTTACTTAGACAAATAATTTTTGTTTTGCCTGCATTTCTAAGATATGGTACATAAAACGCTGGAATACACCAAAATAACCCCTTTTTGACATATTTCACTTCCTTAGACAAATAGTGTATTTTGCCTGCAATTTTTTGTTTTGTTGCATAAAAAGCAAGAATACACCAAAATAACCCCTTTTTGACATATTTCCGTTCATTAATCAAATAGTGTGTTTTGCCTGCAAATCTGAGCTTTGTTTTATAAAACGCTAGAATATATCATTTTTTTGTTTTAGGTGGAAAAAAGCTAAAAACTGCTAAAAAAAAGTTAAAACTGCTAAAATTCCACGGTTTTTTTTTATCATTTTAGTTTGGATTCTCTATACTAGCTTGTTTTCATTAATTTTAACGTTTTGAATCAAAACAATGTGAAATGACGAAGAAGCAAAATTTTCAATCGAGATAGTTTTTTTTTCATAAAGCACCTTAAAAACAACATAAATAAGACGTTTTAACAAATATCGTGTTTTGCCTGCATTTATGAATTTGGTGCATAAAACGATAGAATACAACAAAATAGTACATATATGAAATATTTTAATTCCTTACACAAATAGTATGTTTTGCCTGAATTTCTTAGTTTTCTTTCATAAAACGCTGGAAAACACGAAAATGATCAATTTTTGACATATTTCAGTTCCTTAAACAAATAGTGTGTTTTACAAGCATTTCAGAGTGTTGGTGCATAAAACGTTGAAATACACCAAAATGACCCATTTTTGAAATATTTCAGTTCCTTAGACAAATAGTGTGTTTTCGTAGCATTTTTGTGTTTTGGTGGAAAAAAGCTAATAACTGCTACGTTTTTGTTAATTTTACTTTGGCTCTCTCTACTATCTTGTTTTCATCAATTTTATCGTTTTGAAGCAAAACAATATAAAATGACAAATAAGTAAAATTTTCAATCGATAGTTTTTTTTTTCTTAAAACACCTCAAAAACACTTAAATGAGACGTTTTAACAAATATAATGTTTTGCTTGCATTTCTGATTTTGGTGCATATAACGCTAGATTACACCAAATAACCCATTTTTAAAGATTTCATTTCCTTTGACAAATAGTGTGTTTTGCCTGCTTTTCATAGTTTAGGTGCATAAAACGCTGGAATACACCAAAATAACACCGTTTTCAGATTTTTCATACAATTTCATAAAATACCTTAATAAACATAAATATGAGGTTTTAAGAAATATAGTGTTTTGTCTGCATTTCTGAGTTTGGTGCATAAAACGCTGGAATTCACAAAATAACCTATTGACATATTTCAATTCTTTAGACAAATAGTGTGTTTTCCTGTATTTCTGACCTTTGGTGCATAAAACGCTGGAATACACTAGAATAACCCCTTCTGACATATTTCAGTTTATTAGACAAATAGTGTGTTTTGCATGCTATTCTGAGTTTTGTTGCAAAAACGCTGGAATACACGAAAATAACCCATTTTTTACATATTTCAGTTCCATAGACAAATAGTTTGTTTTGCCTGCATCTCAGTGTTTTGGTTCATAAAACGCTGGAATACACCAAAATAACCCACATTTGATATTTTTCATTTCTAAAGACAAATAGTGTGTTTTGGTGCATTTTTGTGTTTGGATGCAAAAACATCTTTAAAATATTAAAATAACACTTTTTTGTTAATTTTACTTTGGTTTTTCTATACTAGCTTGTTCTCATGAATTTTATCGTTTTGAAGCAAAACAATGTAAAATGTTGAATAAGCAATTTTTCAATCGAGATAGTTTTTTTTTTTTCATGGAACACCTTAAAGATACATAAAAAAAAAAGACGTTTTAACAAATAGAGTGTTTTGCCTGGGTTTCTGAGTGTGGTGCATAAAACGCTGGAATACACCAAAATAACTCATTTTTTACATATTTCAGTTTTTAAGATAAATTGTGTGTTTGTCTTGTATTTCAGAGTATTGGTGCAAAAAACACTGGAATACACCAAATAACCCATTTTTAACATTTTTCAATTCCTTAGACAAATAGTGTTTTTCTGTAGCATTTCTGTGTTTTGGTGGAAAAAACCTAAAAACTGCTAAAATTACACGTTTTTGTTCATTTCACTTTGGATTTTCTATACTAGCTTCTTTTCATCAATTTTATCGTTTTGAAGCAAAACAATGTAAAAAATGACGAATAAGCAAAATTTTTTATTCGAGATAGTTTTTTTTTTTTCATAAAACACCTTAAAGACACATAAATAACACGTTTTAACATATATAGTGTTTTGCCTGTATTTCTGGGTTTGGTGCATAAAAAGCTGGAATACACCTAAATAACCCATTTTATACATATTTCAGTTCTTTAGACAAATAGTTCTTTTCCCGTAGCATTTCTTTGTTTTGGTGGAAAAAACCTAAATAACTGCTAAAAATCCACATTTTTATTAATTTTACTTTTGATTCTCTATTCTAGGTTGTTTGCATCACTTTTAGCGTTTTCAAGCAAAACAATGAAAAATGTTGTATATGCAAAATTTTCAATCGATAGTTTTTTTTTTTTTTAAACACCTTGAAAACACATAAATAAGACGTTTTAACAAATAGTGTGTTTTGCCTGCAATACATTAAAATAACACATTTTAGATCACTTTCATTTTTTTAGACAAATAGTGTGTCTTCGTAGCATTTCTGTGTTTTGGTGGGAAAAAAGCTAAAAACTATTAAATACCAGGTTTTTGTTAGTTTTACTTTAGATTCTCTATACTAGCTTATTTTCATCAATTTTATCGTTTTGAAGCAAATCAATGTAAAATGACGAATAAGCAAACTATTTAATCGAGATAGTTTTTTTTTCATAAAACACCTTAAAACACATGAGTAAGACGTTTTAACAAATATAGTGTTTTGCATGCATTTCTGAGTTTGGTGCATAAAACGCTGGAATACACCAAAATAACCCATTTTTGATATATTTCAGTTCCTTAGACAAATAGTGTTTTTCCGTAGCATTTCTGTGTTTTGGTGAAAGAAAGCTAAAAACAGCTAAAATTACACGTTTTTTGTTAATTTTACTTCGGGTTCTCTATATTAGCTTGTTTTCATCAAATTTATCATTTTGAAGCAAAACAATGTAAAATGACGAATAAGCAAAATTTTAAATCGAGATGTTTTTTTTTATAAAACACCTTATAAACACATAAATAAGACGTTTTAACAAATATAGTGTTTTGCCTGCATTTCTGATTTTGTTGCATAAAACGCTGGAATTCACAAAAATAACCCATTTTTTACATATTTCAGTTCCTTAGACAAATAGTGTGTTTTCGTAGCATTTCTGTGTTTTGGTGTAAAATAGCAAAAAACTACTAAAATACCACTTTTTTGGTCAATTTACTTTAGATTCTGTATACTAACTTGTTTTCATCAGTTTTATCGTTTTGAAGTAAAACAATGTAAAATGACGAATAAGCAAAATTTGCAATCGAGATTGTTTTTTTATATAAAACACATAAAAAACACATAAATAAGACGATTTAACAAATATAGTATTTTGCCTGCATATCTGAGTTTGGTGCATAAAACGCTGGAATACACCAAAATAACCCATTTTTTACATCACTTAATTCTTTAGACAAATAGTATGTTTTACTGCATTTCTGAGTTAAACGCTCGGATACACCAATATAACCCCTTTTTGACATGTTTCAGTTCCTTAGACAAATAGCCTGCATTTCAGTGTTTTTGGTGCAAGTTTTGTTGCAAAAAACGCTGGAATACACGAAAATAACCCATTTTTGACATATTTTAGTTCTTTAGACAAATAGTTTATTTTGCCTGCATTTCAGTGTTTTGGTGCATAAAACGCCAAAATAACCCCCTTTTGATATTTTTCATTTCTTAAGACAAATAGTGTGTTTTGGTAGCATTTTTGTGTTTTGGTGCAAAAGAAGGTGAAAACTACTATAATAGCACTTTTTTTGTTAATTTTACTTTGGTTTCTCTATACTAGCTTGTTTTCATGAATTTTTTCGTTTTGAAGCAAAACAATGTAAAATGTCGAATAAGCAAGTTTTTTTTTCATGAAACACCTTTAAGACACATAAATAAGACGTTTTAACAAATATAGCGTTTTGCCTGCATTTCTGAGTGTGGGGCATAAAACGCTGGAATATACAAAAATAACCCATTTTTTACATATATCAGTTCCTTAGACAAATAGTGTGTTTTGCGTGCATTTCAGAGTATTGGCACATAAAACGCTGGAATACACCAAAATAACCCATTTTTGACATTTTTCAGTTCCTTAGACAAACAGCGTGTTTCCGTAGCATTTCTGTGTTTTGGTGGAAAACAGCTAAAAACGTTTTTGTTAATTTTACTTTGGATTTGGTATTGTACATTGTTTTCTTCATTATTTTCGTTTTCAAGCAAAATAATGTAAAATGACGAATAAGCAAAATTTTCAATCGATAGTTTTTTTCATGAAACACATTAAAACATATAAAGACGACTTTTTTTTACAAATATAGTTTTGGCTGCATTTCTGAGTTTGGTGCAAAAAACGCTGGAATTCACAAAAATAACCCATTTTTTACATGTTTTAATTCTTTAGAGAAATAGATAAAAACTTCTAAAATACCACGTTTTTTGTTAATTTTACTTTGGATTCTCTTTACTAGCTTGATTTCATCACATTTGATATTTTTCATTTCTAAAGACAAATAGTGTGTTTTGGTAGCATTTTTGTGTTTTGGTGCAAAAAAAGCTGAAAACTACTTAAATAACTCTTTTTTGTTAATTTTATTCTGGTTTCTCTATACTAGCTTGTTTTCATGATTTTTATCGTTTTGAAGCAAAACAATGTAAAATGTCGAATAAGCAAATTTACAATCGAGATAGTTTTTTTTTTTATATATAAAACACCTTAAAGACACATAAATAAGACGCTTTAACAAATATAGTGTTTTGTCTGCATTTTTTAGTTTGGTGCATAAAACGCTGGAATACACCAAAATAACCCATTTTTTACATATTTCAGTTCCTTAGACATGTGGGTTATGTATTGTATTAATGCATATTACGTGTTTGTGGCAACACTGTATTTCTCTGCGCATTCAGCTAGCGCGTGAGCCTGTGCTCCCGAGTAGCTACTGACCGCCATTTCCTACTCTTTGTAGCTCTAAGGACAAGTAAAGAATCTACGTGTACTGCGTGTATGTCTGCTCCTTACTTAGGCATACACGCCCTCCATTATACATCCCGCAACCAACATGACGCAGTGACGACACGTCTTGTCCCTGGAGACATCAGTTACGAGGGGAAAGAACTAATCCCAGTAGCCGGCGGCGCCATCATGTCCTCCCGCCACCAGCTGTGAGATTGCTGACGTGTGGTATGACTGTGTGCTGCGGACCCGTGGTTTTACGTGACAGTGCAGTGCAGTGCAGCGTGTGGCATTGTATTACAGTGCAGTGTGCGGCGGTATAGTGTAGTGCAGTGCCCGGGAGTGTTTGCATCGAGGTGCCGCTCTGTTTCTGGGGTTGGTTACGTCTCTTTGCCCAGAAACGAGCGCAGCGCGACGTATCTCTGCTCTTTGTCGAGTCCCGCAAGACACGAACTGCACTGCCATTACGAGAGGCGAGCGGCGTGCCGTGAGCCCGCGCATACCTCCTTTCTGCACCTCTCGCTGCCTGCCTGCCCAACTGTCTTCCCGCCACACCACGCACACTGACACATTTGCTCTCACACCTACGAGTGATTCCTCGGCATGGTGCGGTCAAAACGACGTCCCAAGCCTCCCAGACGAGTTGAGGAGGAAGATGAGGGGACGCCGGGACAATCAGACAGCCTGTCACAGACGTTGGCTAGTGCTACCGCAGGCGCGGGTGACGCGGCGGCCCCGGACACCGCCGCCCCACCTCCGCCCACCACCCCACCCACCACCACCACTCCACCCAGGTCGCCACACCATGCACCTTGTCACACACCTGTCTACCCCTGATTTCTCAGTATTCTTCCAATGGTTTGCTGACAGGGAGGCGGCCGCTCGACGTGAGATGGAGGAACAACGCCGGAAAGACAGAGGTGAGTTTCGTGCTCTGTTAACCAGCCTCACTTCTTCCTAGGGCGCGCCCGGTGCGGCTCCGACGAACCCCCAGACGCGGTACCCACCCACCTGTGCAGAAAGCAGCTGTCACACCTCCGCCGCCACTGTCACACGACGTGACGTACCAAGTGTTTCGTGAGTGGAGGAGACGTTGGGAGGACTACGCGACGATGATCGACCTGCCCAGCCTGACGCTGCCTAAACAGAGGATCCAGCTTCGTATGTGCCTCACTCTGGAGACGCAGAGGGTGTTACAGCACACATTACAGGTGTCGCCTACCTCTCTCACGCCAGTTGATGAAGTGCTTGACATTCTCCAGGATCATATACGTGACTCCAACAACGAGGCATTGCGTCGGCGAGCCTTCACTAGCTGTCGGCAGGCGAGAGGCGAGCCCTTCTCCGAGTTTCTCGTCCGACTGAAGAGCCTGGCGGAGGAATTCGACATCTGTAAGGCTCACCACCTGGACTGTGAAGAGGCCTGGATGAAGCACGGTATCCTGACAGGCGTCCACGACGAGGAATTGGTGACCAAGATTGTGTCCCTTGACGCCGCCTCTACTCTTGCTGACGTCATCAACGTATGCAGGGCCCACGAGGCGACGCGGTCAGCCGCCTCTGCCATACGTGCCTCACCTACAGTGTCTGCTGTCTCAACGTATAAACAGACGAAGAAAGCAGCACACAAACCTGGAGTCCCCCCTCGCCAACCTTCACCCACTCATCGGGCGCCCACCTCCTGCAGCAGCTGCGGCAGGCGAAGACGGCCTTGGCCAGCCCACCAGTCCTTGCTGCCTTTAACCCTGCTCTCCCTACAACTCTGCAGACCCGCCTGTATGGGCTGGGTTATGCCCTACTGCAGGACCACGGTGGAGGACAGCAGCGTCTCGTCCAGTGTGGCTCACGTTTCTTGACGGATACAGAGACCCGATATGCGACGATCGAGTTGGAGATGTTAGCTGTCGTATGGGCCATGGGGAAGACCAAGTTCTACCTCACAGGATTGCAATACTTTAACCTCGTCACCGATCATCGCCCTCTAGTTCCCATTCTAAACAGCCCTTGACGCTATAGAGAATCCACGTCTACAACGCCTCAAGGAGAAGATCGCCCCGTACATCTTCACAGCTGTATGGCGCCCGGGCAAGGAGCTGTGTATCCCGGATGCTCTATCTCGCTCTCCTGTTGGTTACCCAACGCATGCTGACGAAGTCCTTGGCACTGATACCGGCTTCCAAGTTAGAAGTATCGCTACACTACGTGCGATGGAGTCTCTTGCTCCGATGGCGCCTCCTGATGTTGCAGAAGCACCTCCTGGCAGTGACCTTGCCCTTGAGGAGCTTCGTAAGGTGGCAACCGAGGACCCCGAGTACGTCCAGCTCCTTCATTTTGTGAAGAACGGATTCCCTATGGACAGGTACGCCCTCCCCAACGTGCTCCGCCCGTACTGGAAGTTACGGACCTCTACTGTGATGAGGATCTCGTCCTGTACGGTGCACGACTGTTGGTGCCTACAGCCCTACGTCGCCGTGTCTTGGCCCGCCTGCACGACAGCCATCGTGGTGTCGAAGCCACCAAGCGCCGTGCTAGGTAGGCTGTGTTCTGGCCAGGCGTGGATGCGGACATTGCCAACTCTGTTCGAGCATGTGAGCCGTGCCAGATTCTGCAGCCCAGTCAACCGCAAGAACCAAGACTCTGTGATGACAACCCAACTCGACCATTCGAGTCCATTTCTGCTGATTACTTCTCAGTTGCAGGGAAGGCTTTCTTAGTCATTACAGATCGTCTGTCCGGCTGGCCTGTCGTCGTGTCCTGTGGCGCTGATATGACGTCTGCTGCCACCATTCGCCACTTCCGCCGCCTCTTCAGGGACCTGGGTGTTCCTGTACGCCTGCGCACGGACGGTGGCCCACAGTTCGCCAGCCAGGAGTTTTCTACGTTCCTCGAGCGCTGGGGAGTCCGTGCCAGGGTTGCATCATGGAACATTAACGGAGTAAGAACGAAATTAGAGAAATCTTGTGTATATAATGTGTTGATTGAGTGTGACATTATAGCTCTGTATGAAATTAAGACACCTCTGCCCATTTCATTCCCCGGTTATGTATCATATATTAGCCGTGATCATTCAAACCCACACAGAGGCGGAACGTGTGTATTGGTGAAGCAGTGTTTCGACCCTGAGGTGTCAGAGTTGGATGTATCTATTGTAGATCAGGTGTGGTTTAAACTTAAGTGTTTTCCTGATGTTGTATTTGGTTTTTGCTATGTGCCACCCTCTGATTCTCCATACTTTAGCCATACCTCCTTTAGTAGTATGCAAGTGAAAGTGAAAGGCAGCCATGATAACAACATAGGTTGTATTGTGATGGGCGATTTGAATGCTCGCTTTGGTATAGCTGTCCGTGAGTTGCCAGCTTCGTTTGGTTTGGATCAATATTCTTATCAACGTATTCCCGACCCTGTTCAACCCAATGATAATGCTACTACTTTACTTGGTATTTGTGTTGATGAAAAGCTGCTTGTTGTCAATAATTTGTGTTGTAATGAGATGATTTACTCTGGTAATTTAACATACCGTCAGGGTAGAGCATGGATATCTGAACTTGATTCATGCATTGTATCCTTAGACATAGTAAAACAAGTAGGTAGTTTTGTTATTGATCAGAATACAATGCTGCCCTCGGATCATGCACCTGTTTATGTTGGATTCAAAATACCTGATGTCAATATGGATAGTCTTGAAACCCGTGCATCCTGGTTGGGTGACCACGCTGTCTTGCACAATAGGCAGACTTGCTCCTTACTTAAGCGTCCTGTCAAGTTTAGTACTGTAAATGCTGAAAGATATGTCAATGCACTACTACAGCGTGGTCATCTTCACCTGGGTGGTGACATTGATGCTCAAGTGAAGGCGTTTAGCGATGTGGTGTATGACTGTGCCCGTGATAGTAAATGCCAAAAACCCATTCCTGTGACTGGAACAACTGAAAGGTGGGATCGGTTGTTAAAAGAAAACGATGAGGCTCAGTTGTGGAAAGCGATTAACTGGCAAGGTGAGGTGGAGCTGACGTCACTTGCGTCAAACGGCGTGTCACTCCCTACTGATGAAGATTTTAAGAATCATTTTGAACTTATATACAACCCTCCAGATGTATGTTCTCCTAATGTTGATAACGTTTATAGTGATGTGTATATGCCAGTGTTAGACGACCCAATAATGCCAGAGGAGGTAATGAAGCAGGTGAATAGACTCAAATGTAACAAGGCGTGTGGTCCTGACGGTGTGCCTGCCGGTGTTTTCAAACTGTTGCCTCCGGCATGGATTATGTCTCTGAGTATTTTGTTCAGCAGTATTTTTATATCAGGCTTGTATCCATCGTCGTGGGTTACAGCCAAACTGTTTGCTGTGTTTAAGCGTGGGTCTCATTCGGTGGTATCAAACTACAGAGGAATCAATGTCATCAATAGCGTTGCGAAACTGTACGACATGGTATTGTCAGCAAGGCTATATGAGTGGTTTACGCCATGTCGTGAACAAGCAGGTAGCCAATCAGGGAGAGGATGCCTTGAGCATATTGTTACGTTGCGTTTGCTGTGTGATGTAGCTAAAAGGAAGAAATTTAAGTTGTTTGTTACGTTTGTTGATTTTTCGCAAGCGTACGACAGAGTGCCCCGTGATATTTTGTTTAGTATTTTAAAACGTTTGGGTTGTGGTTGCACTATGCTGTTGGCTTTATTTGCAATGTATAGTCTCACGAACTCAGTTATAGGCTCAGCAATTATTGTAGCTACTATAGGAGTACGTCAAGGATCCCCGACATCTTGTTTGATATTTATAATCTTTGTGGATGATATGATAAGACTGATAAAGCAGAACTGTGACATGGATGGTTTCCTGTCTTGGCTGCATCTCCTTGTTCTCATGGATGATACAGTACTTTTATCCACTAGTAGAAGAAATATGATCCGTAAAATTGGACTTTTGAATCAGTTTTGTGCGTCACATGGTATGAGAATTAATGAGTCCAAGACCAAGTTTTTTGTTGTTAATGGAGATGACGCAGATAAGGAGACCATGCAGTTGGATGATATGAGTGTTCGTGCATGTGATCACTATATATATTTAGGTAGTCCTTTTGCTAGTGATGGTTCAACAAGTACTGCCATTAAATTGCATGCTCAGAGTAAGATGTGTCATGCACTGAAATTTGTGTCATTTATCGATAAAAACAACGATATCCCATTTTATGTTAAATGCAAAGTATTTCAAGCTGCTTTCATGTCTACAATTTTATATGGCTGTGAATCATGGCTGAGTGGCGACACGAAACCTATCAACAAATTATACATGTGGTGTATTAAACAATTATTAGGAGTAAGGAAAACTACATGTAACGACCTCTGCCTGATGGAGCTCGGTTATGCCCTTTGCGTGCCCTCATCAAGGCCAAACAACGCAAGTTCTTCAAACAAATGTGGAGGGACAGAAATGAAATGAATGACGATCCTCTGGCTCACGCCATTCGTATTGTTTTAGACAATGGCGGTCACACTTCACGGTATATAAGAGACTTATTGAATTGTGATACAGATGATGTAAACTTTGCTATTGATGAAATTAAAATTAAATTATCAACTTCAGAATCAAATAGAGTAAAGTTGTACATGTCAATAAATCCTGAACTTAAAGTCCATGAGGTGTATAGATCTAAAATTAAAGTAAATGAAATAGAAAGGATTTCATGGACTCGATTTAGAATAAGTGCCCATTCTCTTGCTGTTGAGGAAGGCCGATGGAACCGTCGTGGTAGAGGTCGCTTGCCATTAGAAGAACGCTTGTGCTCTTGTGGAAATATTCAAACTGAGCAACATGTAGTAGCTGACTGTCAAAGAACATTGCATATACGCCAACAATTCAATTTGATATCTTTTAAAAATTTGATGCTAGAGAGGCAAGATTTTATCAGTGTATGCTCTATTGCTCACCGCATTCTTGCTGAGTTCTTGTAGTTTTATCTACTTTTTGCTTCTGTTTTATTCGTTTATTTTTGTGTCGGTTTTAATATTTTGTATGCTCTTTGTTGTTGGTTTTAAGTACTATTCTTATCGTCAGTTTTCTTGTAATCTTTAGCTTATAGTTTGTTAATTTTTTACTAACTTGAGTTCTTGTAGTTTTATCTATTTTTTTGCTCCAGTTTTATTCGTGTAAATTTTATGTTGGTTTTAATATTTCGTATGCTAATTTTTGTTTGTTTGTTTAAGTACTATTCTTACCGTCAGTTTTATTGTAATTTTCAGCTTATAGTTGTTAATTTTTTACTTTCTATTTCAAACATGTCTGTGTTATCTTTTATTAATGTTTTATATTAATTTTAGTACTTTTAGAGTCGAGTTAGAATTTCACTAACCAAAGTTTAGCTGGGAGATTAATTAGTATTTAATGATTAAGAAATTATTAAGAATCTTGATGTGCGCATGTGTAGAAAAGCGAAATACTAAATACAAATGTGACCAGAATATTATTTTGTGGACCATTGGAATGTATTGTTTATACAAGAAGTTGTAACTATTTTGTGGTCAATAAATCTAATCTAATCTAATCTAATCTAATCCATTGTCAAATAGTGTGTTTTGCCTGCATTTCATAGTTTTGGTGCATAAAACGTTGTAATACATCAAAATAACCCATTTTAGATCAATTTAATTTCTTTAGACAAATAGTATGTCTTCGTACCATTTCTGTGTTTTGGTGGAAAAAAGCTAAAAACTACTAAAATACCATGTTTTTGTAAATTTTACTTTAGATTCTCTATACCAGCTTGTTTTCATCAATTCTATCGTTTTGAAGCAAAACAATTTAAAATGACGAATAAGCAAAATATTTAATTGAGATAATTTTTTTCATAAAACACCTTAAAAACACATGAATAAGACGTTTTAACAAATATAGTGTTTTGCCTGCATTTCTGAGTTTGGTGCATAAAACGCTGGAATAACACTAAAATAACCCATTTTTGACATATTTCAGTTCCTTAGACAAATAGTGTGTTTTGCGTGCTTTTCAGAGTGTTGGTGCATAAAACGCTGGAATACTCCAAAATAACGCATTTTTGACATATTTCAGTTCCTTAGACAAATACTGTGTTTTTTGTAGCATTTCTGTGTTTTGGTGGAATAAAGCTAAAAACTGCTAAAATTACACGTTTTTGTTAATTTCAATTTGGATTTTCCATACTAGCTTGTTTTCATCAATTTTATCGTTTTGAAGCAAAACAATGTAAAATGACGAATAAGCAGAATTTTCAATCGAGATAGTTATTTTTTTCTTAAAACACCTTAAAGACACATAAAGAAGACGTTTTGACAGATATAGTGTTTCGCCTGCATTTCTGAGTTTGGTCCATAAAACGCTGGAATACACCAAAATAACCCAGTTTTGACATATTTCAATTCCTTAGTCAAATAGTGTGTTTTGCGTTCATTTCATAGTGTTGGAACATAAAACGCTGGAATACACCTAAATAACCCATTTCTTACATATTTCAGTTCCTTAGACAAATAGTTTGTTTCCGTAGCATTTCTCTGTTTTGGTGGAAAAAACCTAAAAAACTGCTAAAATTCCACATTTTTTATAATTTTACTTTGGATTCTCTATTCTAGGTTGTTTTCATCACTTTTAGCGTTTTGAAGCAAAACAATGTAAAATGTCAAATATGAAAAAATTCAATCGAGATATTTTTTTTTTTCATAAAGCACCTTCAAAAAACATAAATAACACGTTTTGACAAATAGTGTGTTTTGCCTGCAATTCTAAATTTTATTGCATAAAACGCTGGAATACACCAAAATAACGCATTTTTGACATATTTCAGATCCCTTGACAAATAGTGTGTTTTGCCTGCATTTCATAGTTTTGGTGCATAAAACACTGGAATACATGAAAATAACCCATTATATATCAAATTCATTTCTTTAGACAAATAGTGTGTCTTCGTAGCATTTCTGTGTTTTGGTGTAAAAAAGCTAAAAACTACTAAAATACAACGTTTTGGTTCATTTTTCTTTAGATTCTCTATACCAGCTTGTTTTCATCAATTTCATCGTTTTGAAGCAAAACAATTTAAAATGACGAATAAGCAAAATATTTAATCGAGATAATTTTTTTTCATAAAACACCTTAAAAACACATGAATAAGACGTTTTAACAAATATAGTGTTTTGCATGCATTTTTGAGTTTGGTGCATAAAACGCTAGAATACATCAAAATAACCCATTCTTGACATATTTCAGTTTCTTAGACAAATAGTGTGTTTTGCGAGCATTTCAGAGTATTAGTGCATAAAACGCTGGAATACACCAAAATAACCTATTTTTGACATATTTCTGTTCCTTACACAAATAGTGTGTTTTCGTAGCATTTCTGTGTTTTGGTTTAGAATAGCTAAAAAATACTAAAATACCACGTTTTTGGTCATTTTACTTTGGATTCTCTATACTAACCTTTTTTCATCAGTTTTATCGTTTTGAAGTAAAACAATGTAAAATGACGGATAAGCAAAATTTTCAATCAAGATTTATATATATATATATATATATATATATATATATATATATATATATATATATATATATATATATATATATATATATATATATATATATATATATATATATATATATATAGAGAGAGAGAGAGAGAGAGAGAGAGAGAGATATAAAACATGTTAAAACACATAAATAAGACGTTTTAACAAATAAAGTGTTTTGCCTGCATTTCTGAGCTTGGTGCATAAAACGCTGGAACACACCAATTTTTACATCACTCAGTTCCTTAGACAAATAGTATGTTTTATTCCATTTCTGAGTTTTGGTGCGTCAAACGCTCGGATACACCTTTTTGACATATTTCAGTTCCTTAGACAAATAGTGTGTTTTGCCTTCAATTATGAGTTTTGTTGCAAAAAACGCTGGAATACACGAAAAATAACCCATTTTTGACATATTTCAGTTTCTTAGACAAATAGTTTGTTTTGCCTGTATTTCAGTGTTTTGGTGCATAAAATGCTGGAATACACCAAAATAACCCACCTTTGATATTTTTCATTTCCTAAGACAAATAGTGTGTTTTGGTAGCATTTTTGTGTTTTAGTGCAAAAAAAAGCTGAAAACTATTAAAATAACACTTTTTTGTTTATTTTACTTTGGTTTCTCAATACTAGTTTGTTTTCATGAATTTTATCGTTTTGAAGCAAAACAATATAAAATGTCGAATAAGCAAATATTCAATCAAGATAGTTTTTTTTCATAAAACATCTTAAAGACACATAAATAAGACGTTTTAACAAATATAGTGTTTTGCCTGCATTTCTGAGTTTGGTGCATAAAACGCTGGAGTATACCAAAATAACCCATTTTTTATATATTTCAGTTCCTTAGAAAAATATTGTGTTTTGCGTGCATTTTAGAGTATTGGTTCATAAAACGCTGTAATACAAAAAAAATAACCCATTTTTGACATTTTTCAGTTCCTTAGACAAATAGTGTGTTTCCGTAGCATTTTATGTGTTTTGGTGGAAAAAAGCAAAAATTACACGTTTTTGTTAATTTCAATTTGGATTTTCTATACTAGCTTGTTTTCATCAATTTTATCGTTTTGAAGCAAAACAATATAAAATGAGGAATAAGCAAAATTTTCAATCGAGATAGTTTTTTTTTTCATAAAACACCTTAAAGACACATAAATAAGACGTTTTAACAAATATAGTGTTTTGCCTGCATTTCTGGGTTTGGTGCATAAAACGGTGGAATACACCTAAATAACCCATTTCTTACATATTTTAGTTCCTTAGACAAATAGTTTGTTTCCATAGCATTTCTCTGTTATGGTGGAAAAAACGTTTTTGTTAATTTTTCTATGGATTCTCTATTATAAGTTGTTTTCATAAATTTTAGCGTTTTGAAGCAAAACAATGTAAAATGTCGAATATGCAAAATTTTCAATCGAGATAGTTTTTTTTTCATAAAACACCTTGAAGACACATAAATAAGACGTTTTAACAAATAGTGTGTTTTGCCTGGAATTCTAACTTTTATTGCATAAAACGCTGGAACACACCAAAATAACGCATTTTTGACATATTTCAGATCCCTTGTGTTTTGCCTGCATTTCATAGTTCTGGTGCATAAAACGCTGGAATACATCAAAATAACCCATTTAGATCTATTTAATTTCTATAGACAAATAGTGTGTCCGTAGCATTTGTGTTTTGGTGGGAAAAAGCTAAAAACTACTAAAATACCACGTTTTTGTTAATTTTACTTTGGATTCTCTATACTAGCATGTTTTCATCAATTTTATCATTTTGAAGCAAAACAATGTAAAATGACGAATAAGCAAAATTTTCAATCGTGATTGTTTTTTTTTTTTTTTTTTTTTTTTGTAAAGCACCTTAAAAACACGTAAATAAGGCGTTTTAACAAATATAGTGTTTTGCCTGGATTTCTGAATTTGGTTCATAAAACGCTGGAATACACGAAACTAACCCATTTTTGACATATTTCAGATGGTTAGACAAATAGTGTGTTTTCGTAGCATTTCTTTGTTTTAATGGAAAAAAAACTAAAAACAACTAAAACACCACGTTTTTGTAAATTTTACTTTGGATTCTCTATACTAGCTTTTTTCATCTGTTTTATCGGTTTGAAGAAAAACAATGTAAAATGATGAATAAGCAAAATTTTTCAATCGAGATAGTTTTTTTCAAAAAACACCTTAAAAAAACATATATAAGGCGTTTTAACAAATATAGTGTTTTACCTGCATTTCTGAGTTTGGTGCATAAAACGCTGGAATACACCAAAATAACGATTTTTTTACATATCTCAGTTCCTTAGACAAATAGTTGGTTTTCCTGCATAAAACGCTGGAATTCACTAAAATAACCTTATTTTGATATATTTCAGTTCCTTAGACAAATAGTGTGTTTTGACTGCAATTCTGAGTTTTGTTGCATAAAACGCTGGATTACACCAAAATAACCCATTTTTTACATATTTCAGATCCTTAGACAAATAATGTGTTTTGCCTTCATTTCAAACTGTTCGTGCATAAATCGCTGGAATACACCATAATTACCCGTTTATAAAATATTTCATTTCTTTAGACAAATAGTGTGTTTTCGTAGCATTTCTGTGTTTTGGTGGAAAAAGCTAAAAACTACTAAAATACCACGTTTTTGTTAATTTTACTTTCCATTTTCTAATCTAGCTTGTTTTCATCTATTTTGTCGTTTTGAAGCAAAACAATGTAAAATGACGATTAAGCAAAATTTTCAATCGATAGTTTTTTTTTCATAAAACACCTTAAAAACACATAAATAAGACGTTTTAACACATATAGTGTTTTGCCTACATTTCTGAGTTTGGTGCATAAAACGCTAGAATACACCAAATTAAGCTATTTTAAAAATATTTCAGTTCCTTAGACAAATAGTGTGTTTTGCGTGCATTTCTAAGTTTTGGTGCATTAAACGCAGGAATACACCAAAATAACCCCTTTTTGACATATTTAATTTTCTTAGACAAATAGTGTGTTTGAACTGCATTTAAGAGTGTTAGTGCATAAAACGCAGGAACACACCAAAACAACTCATTTTTTTGACATATTTGAGGTCCTTAGACAAATAGTGTGTTTTCCTAGCATTTCTGTGTTTTGGTTGAAAAAATGCATTTTCGTAGCATTTTTTTTGTTTTTTGTGGAAAAAAGCTAAAAACTACTAAAATACCACGGTTTTGTAATTCTACTTTGGATTCTTTATACTAGCTTGTTTTCATAAATATTATCCTTTTGAAGCAAAACAATGTAAAATGACGAATAAGCAAAATTTTCAATCGAGATCCTATTATCACTGAGTAAAACAGTTGGTGTAGTATATGGACATAAAAGATTTGTTATTAAAGCATGTGCCACAGCATTCGAAGACTTGTTCTGCAAAGAAGCTAACACTACAAAGCGGCTGAAATAATCTACACAGACAAGGACATAAGAGGAACCTTGCCGACTGCATGGTAGTTGCAAAAGGTCAATAGCGACAGTCTCAAAAGCACCTGCTGGAGTAGGGTACTCTAAAATAGGCGCCGTATTAGTGTTACCTTTGTGCTGTGCGCAAGAAACACATTGAGATACATGGGTAGTTATATCTAGACGCATTTTTGGCCAATAATGCTTGAGGCGAGCAAGAGTTTTGTCTCTACCTGGATGACCTGCTTGTGGCGCGTCATGAACAAAATGCAAAACTGTAACAAGAGATTCTGGAATGACAATTTGTTTTACTTCATGGTCGTAGACTTGTACTGTACGCGTGAGAATGTCATTATGAATATCAAGTTCTCTCAATGGAATAGGCAATTTAGGCAAACTTGTTTCATCACCAGATTCTAGTGCATAAATGACTTTACTCCAAATAGGGTCATTACGTTGAGCTAACGTTAAGTCTTGGTGAGAAAAATTATGAACTTGTTTCACAGTGGCAATAGCTACATTATGAGATAGAGCATCTGCGACGAGATTAGCACGTCCAGGTAAATATTTTATCTCTGCTTGGAACTGCTCAACTGTTAGGAACCATCTGGCGAGTCGACCTGTAAGGTTCTTCCCTGAGAAAAGTTGAGTTACAGCAGAATGATCAGTATAAACAGTGACTGGATAATTGTAAATGATATCACGAAAATGTTTGAGAGCCCATACTACAGCGAGTGCTTCCATGTGAGTTACAGAATAGTGTGACTCTGCTTTGTTAAGAACACGACTAGCAAAATCAATCACATGTGGATGTTGACCTTTAACTTGTTGCATCAAAACAGCTCCAATTGCAAAAGATGATGAGTCCGTGCAAATTGTGAACGGTAAGGAGTAATCTGGAAATGCTAGAACAGGAGGCTGTGTTAAACAAGTCTTTAGTTGATCAAAGCTTTGCTGTTGTTCTGAAGTCCATTGAAAAGGTACATCTTTCTTTTTAAGTTTATTTAAAGGATGAGCAATAAATGCAAATTTTTTATATAAATGCACGGTAATAACCTGCAAGACCTAGAAATGAACCGACTTGTGCTGTAGTTCTAGGCATTGGAAAATCTTGAATAGCTTTTACTTTATCTGAAGTAGTATAAATTCCTTGACAATCAACAACATGTCCCAAAAATTCAATGCGAGATCTGAAAAATTGACATTTAGGCAAATTGAGCTTAAGGCCTGCTGTTGTGAATTTTTGAAAAACTTGAGATAATTTCTCTAAGTGTGTGTCAGTATCTTTAGAGACAAGAATGAGATCATCCATGTACACAAATAAACCATTACCAATGAGACCATGGAACATAGAGTTTACTAGTCTTTGGCAAGTTAGAGGTGAATTGCGTAAACCCATTGGACAGCAAAGCCATTCATAGTGACCTATAGGAGCAGAGAAAACTGTTACAAGACGACTTTCTTTTGATAATGGAATTTGCCAAAATGCTGATTTGATGTCAAGTGTTGAAAATACTGTATTTCCACTACCAATGTTTTGTAAAAGCTCAGAAAGTACTGGTAAAGGATAATGATCAGGTTCCGTGACTGTGTTAACTTTCCTGAAGTCAATGACAACACGGTAAGAGTTGTCTTTCTTTTTTACTAGTAGTAAAGGTGAGTTCTAAGGAGAATAAGACTCCTGTATAATGCCTTCTTGAAGCAGGTTCTGGACTAACTTATCAGCAATCTGTCGCTGAGAATGAGGTAACCTATAAGACTGCACGTACACTGGACGTGTGTCAGGTTTTAGCTCAATGTGGTGCTGGACTCTATTTGTAACACCAGGAAGAGCAAAAGCTTCCCTATTGTTCACAAGTAAGTTAATAAGATTACATTTCATGTCAAGAAAATCCATAACTTGTACATGAGGCTCAAGCTGAGAAGCAATATCTTCAGCACTTTGAGAAGAAGACTGTGAAGATACAGCTGCTATACATGTTGTGAAGTCCTGCAATGAAGTTGCATCAATAACTGTAACTGAACCTAAGTGAACTCCATCTCTGAGGGTGATAGAAGAGCCAGTAAGATTTGTTACTAAAGCAGAAGTAACATTATCCTTGTGTACAGACGACAAGGTACTTTCTAATGCTAGACGCTTCACTCTTGAAGTGTCAGGGTGCGATAACACAAAGGAACCTACATATCCTTGACACGCACTGATATAACGCGAGCACTTGTAAGGCCCACATATTGATCACCAATAACAACAGCTGCACTCATTTTAGGTACAGACACAGAACACTTTGATTCAACTGCATTAACAGCTGGAACAGTTAGGTGCCTGTCGCCAGAGACTCGTTGACTCGTAGGGACTCTTCAAAGTGTACACGTTTAGTGGTGACATTTAAGATAGATTTAGGGTTAGATGTAGCATAAAAAAGTTCATCTTTATAAGAAAGTGCCTGATATTTAGGATGAAGAGAAATATCATTTTCTGCAAGTGTATCAAAGCCTAAAAGAGCTGCAAGGAAAAATTAGAAACTATGTGAAATTTTGCAAGAAAGGTAGAATCATGAGGGCGAAAAGAAATAGGTAGGAGAACACTTCCTATAACGTGTAATGGAGAACCTTCAACACCTTTGAAAGCGCGTTGACATTGTTGAAAGTAAAGCTTATACAACTGAAATAGTTTGAGATATGCACTTTCTGTGATTAAGCTAACATCTGCACCTGTATCCATACAGACAGATTGGTGTGCTGTATGTGTAACATTGAAAGTTCTGTGTAGCTAGTCTTTCGCTTTGTGAAAGGCAGCTTGCTGAAAATTTGACTGTTGCATGACAGTTTGTTGCTTTTGAAGTCTGAGTATTGTTCTACACTCCTCAGTAGGATGTGTACAATTGTCATGGATCATACAGTAGTATGGTGGAGGCAAGATCACTGTTTTAGTGGTATCAGAGTGACCAATGTTACGTTCACCGGTTAAACTGGTAAGATTGGCATCGGAGAGCCGGTGAACAATAACAATAAAAAAAACACTGCAGGTTCAACTGGTGAGGAAATGCAAAGGGGTCACTTTAAAAGCTATTTTAATAACCCATAATGAAATTGACACATATATAACAAGAAACATGAAACACAGATATATAACATGAAACACAGGAAAATGACATACACATATACATATAACACAGTAATAAATACAACAATAAAGAACCCAACTTAATACCTAACAATAATCCTAATCCTATATAGAGGCAATGTGGAAAACACGGACGAGGGAAGTGATACTTATGCGGTGTCGCAGTGGTGAAATGCTGGGTGATGGTTGATCCCACGGTAGACCCAAGAGGCGTTGTGTTCACTGGTTGAGGCTTGGATCTCAACTCCCAATCCAGAAAACCAAGAGCTGGCTCAACACTTTCGGTTGAGTCGAAAGGGGCCGCGTGAATCCAACTTCGGGACAGTAGCCGGGCTTCATGAAACGGTGACGTGGAAGGTTCACGAGACGGTGGCGTGGAAGGTTCACGAGACGGTGACGTGGAAGGGAGGCGGAGAGGTGGCGAACGAGGTAACAAGCGGAGGAGGTGATGGTAGTAATGCATGTTACGGGCGGGCCGTAACATTTCCTCCCCTAAGACCTCCGTAATGGGCTCATGAAGGAGGTGAGACGGAGATCTTGATAAGGCGTCGGCGATGATGTTGTCCACCCCACCACCAGACACAGCACCTCGCAAAGGAAGAACCTGCAGAAGCTTGAAGCGCACATCGGAGGAGACGATGACGAGGAGGCGATACACGAGCCAGACAGCGGTGATGGTGGTGAGAGAGACCAGCCAGAACCAGATGAAAATGTAGATCTTCTCGTTGATGATGTTAACCGCCAGCACACACATGGTGTCGTGGGTCTCGATGGTTCCCGAAGGCCGAACTTCCTGAAGGTGCACTTGGTGACTCTGGGGAAGATGCGTGTCATGGGATCGATGCGCTTCTCGGGGTCCATGTCAGGGAAGTTGATGACCTCCGTGCCGTAGGTGAGGAAGGTGCCGCCCAGGAACAGGTCGGTGAAGTAGATGTTGCCCTCCAAGTCCTGAGTTATGTAATTTATAGCCCTCTGGAAGGTGGCGGGAGCATTAGACAAGCAAAGGGCATCACTGTGTATTGGTATAGTCCGAAGGGGTGATGAAGGCGGATATTATTTGGGCCTCGTCCGAGAGGGAATCTGGTAGTAACCTTTAAGTAAGTCTATAGTGGTTACAAATTTGGCTACTCCTATACTATCTATAAGGTCCTCTATCAAGGGCAATGGGTAGGAGTCTGGCACCGTCACTTTATTTAATTTCCTGTAGTCGGTGCAAAATCGACTACTACCATCTGGCTTAGATGTTAACAGGCAGGAGAAGCCCAGGAGATATACTAGGTTCTGCAAGGTGATGACAGAGCAGATAGTCTACCTCTTTTTCATCAAGTCTCTTTTAATGGGTGAAATGCGATAGGCTGGTTGTCTTATAGGCTTGATGTCATTAGATGTTAATGTTATGTCATGTTGGATAGTATTACAAACTCCTGGAAGGTCACCTGTGATTTCAGAAAAGTCTAGCAATAACTTTTAAGATCAGACTGTTGTGAAGGTGTTAAGGAAAGAAACACCTCATCAAGGTTGGACATGATTTGGCTGTTTGAGGGGCGTCCTTTAGGTGACGAGAAGAGGAATTCGATGTCGGACTCTTCCTCGGGGGGCACAGGACCAGACTCCTTCCCTACCAGACATACAGGTACAGCGCGAGACAAGTCGTCCTCTGGTTCTCTGGAGTGGTAAGGTTTCATTAGATTAATATGAACTAGTTGGGAATCCTTACGACGGTCAGGAGTGTGGACCACATAATTTAATGGACTTAGTTTTTGAGCCACAACATAAGGTCCCATGAACTTACTGTGAAGAGCATTGCCTGGAGTGGGAGAAAAGTAAAACCTTGTCTCCTGGTTTGAAACTTCTCATGACAGATTTGGGAAGAGAATTCTGTTGCATTTTAGTTTGAGATTTGAGGAAGTTTGATTTAGCAAAGATCTGACTTCACTGATTTTATTCTTAAGGTTACTGATGTAGTCAGACACACTGGGGCTTGAAGGAGTATTTTGAGTAAACCATTGATCCTTTAATATTTTGAGAGGCCCCTGATCTGTCTACCATAGAGTAATTCAAAAGGGAGTAACCTAAAGAATCTTGAGGAGATTCTCTTAAAGCGAAGAGAAGGAAAGAAATACTTTCATCCCAGTCTCCTTGATGCTCCAAGCAATACTTCTTCATCATGGATTTTAATGTTTGGTGAAACCGCTCCAGACAGCCTTGGGATTGGGGTGGTAAGCCGAGGAGGTAACATGGTCGATGTTTAGCTCATTCACTATCTGTTGGAAAAAATGGCTAGTGAAATTGCTACCCTTGTCAGACTGAATTTGTTTTGGAATTCCTACCGAGGTGAAAAAATGTATTAGATGTTTTACAATGGTCTTTGATGTGATGTTCTTAAGAGGGAATGCTTCAGGGTACCTGGTAGTGGGATCCATGAGGGTTAACAAATACTGATTCCCTCGTTTGGTTTTGGGTAAGGGCCCTACGCAGTCTAGAATGATCTTTTCGAAGGGCTCCGTCTGAACTGGAATAGGCGTCAGAGGAGCTGGCACAAGGCGTTCGTTAGGCTTACCCACAATTTGACATATGTGACATGTTTTTACATAGTGTGACACATCCTTTTTCATTCCTGGCCAAAAAAATGTTGAAGAGCCTTCTTGTAGGTTTTTGGATGCCTAGATGACCTGACAATCCATCATGAGCTAGTTCTATAATGGCTGGTCTTACAGACAAGGGATGACAACTTGATGTGTTTCTGACCAGGTGTCTAGTTGTTTCAGTTCAGGAGGTCTGTAGGCACGCATCAGGACTCCTTCCTGATAATAAAAACAAGGCAATTTAGACATATCCTTTGTCTCACTGGCAACATGTCTGATCTTAGCCAAAGTGAGATCCTGTTCCTGAGCATTAATCAAATTCTCCTTTGAAATGATGTTATTATACAAGTTGTCAGTAGAGGCAATCATTGGTGGAGGAGGTGATGAAAGGGCAGGGGACTTGGACTGAGACCTGGTGACTGCACACACTGGGAAGAAGTGAGGGATGTTTCGTCCAGGGTCTTAGTGGGACTTTCTGTTAAGGGAGAATCAAGAACAATTAAGTTTGGAACAGCCAAGTTACCCGCAAGATCATTACCCAGTACAAGATGTACCCCGGTACTGGCAGTTCACCAGGTTTAATGGCTACCTCAACCTCTCCTGAAATGAACGGGCACTGTAAGCTAATATTAGCCAAGGGATAGGAGAGCTGTGATTCGAGACCTGTAAGGATCACCTTCTCCCAGTGAAAGCCTGTTTGATGTTAGGGATGACATCTTCCCTTAAGATGGATTGGGCAGCACCTGTATCACGCAGAACCTTGATATTTATTGCCTTGTCTTTACCATCAGTCAGGGACACTTTACCTTGATACATGTACGAGTCATAAAGTTCTAGAGGAGAGTTGACAGGGTTAGCTAGGGCCACTGGTTTCTTGTTCTCAAATGTGTTAGGTCTAGGGGACACAAAAGAAAATTGACGTTGAGAACCCTTGCAATTTGGGTGTCTACATTTCTGGATCGTGTGACCTGGCTTCTTACAGTATGTACACCAGGGGAATTATATGCATTTGGCGAGAATCCGGTTGGCTTACCACCCGCGCCCCAAAACCTTCCCCAAAGGAGGACCTAACATTAGACAGTGAACCACGACCTCTACTACCCAGGGATCCCATCAACAAAGCAAACGCATCAGCCACTTTAGCGGCAGACATAAGATCACTCTCTCCCGTTCTTCCACATGCCTCAGAATATTAAATGGTAACTTGTTCTTCCATTCTTCCAGGACCATTAGATTGAGCAACTCCGAAAAGGTGGTAATGTTAAGAGCGGCTAACCATTTCTTAAATTGTCTTAGTTTCTCACTAGCGAATTCAACATAGGTGTGAGACTCTGGTTTCACATACTTTCGAAACTGTTGTCTGTATCCATCAGAAGTGATAGAGTAGGCGTCTAGAATGTTACCTTTGATCTCTTCATATTCTACCTCATCACTAAGGCCGTTGTATACCCTATAAGCTTTTCCTACTAGCTTAGGGACAAGGAGAGACACCCACTGATCCTTGGGCCATTTATTCCTATTAGCAATGCTCTCAAAAGCGCGAAATGACCCGTCAACATCAGATTCATCAAAAGGGGGAACTAGCGGAGCAGCTGTAGCAGGATTAAAGCTTGCTAACTGTTTCTTTATATCTATTTCTTCCCCTCTAAACTTAGCGTCATTTCGTAGGGCTAACTCCTGAATTTCTAACTCTTTCTCCTGCCTTCTAAGTTGTAACTGAAATTCTCTCTCTTCCTTTTCTGCCTGTAGTTGCATTTGTTTTTCCTGTAGTTGCATTTGTCTTTCTTGTTCTCTCTCTAGCTTCTTTTTTCTGCCTGTAGTTGCATTTCTTTTTTTTCTGCCTGTAATTGCATTTCTTTCTTCTTTTTCTGCCTGTAGTTGCATTTGTTTTCATGCATCCGGTATTCTAGTTTAAGCTTCTCAATTTCCCATTGACTTATCCTACTCTTATCCTGTTCTTCCTGGGGACTGTGTATTATAGTCCTCGTAGAGGCTGACATGGGAGTTAACTCTTCTATGGCATTTCCTAGCAACTGACCTTCTTGCACTAGATGTTCAACAACTACATTCTTAATGACCTCTTTAGTCATCTGAGACGTGATGGGAACATCAAAATGTTTAGCGATGGTCTTCCATTGGTCCTTCTTTATATTAGCATATTTAAGTTGTTCCAGAGAAGGGTCGGCACAAAAATCTTCAACGTTAAACTGAGCGGAAGCCATATTAAATAGATGTTAAACCACAACAAAAAAAATGATAAGCGAATTACTTAAGTGAGGAACTTGGCAGAGTGATAATAAAGGCAACCTTGGAAATTACCTAGATTATACTTAAGTAAACACTTATGAGTACAATCACTAATGAGGGGTAAACTAGAGAGTTACGGCATTAAGAGGGATCCGGATTACTCTAGTTACGAGACTTGAGAGTGAGGAGCGAATTGTACTGAGACTTGTTATTGATAAGGAGGCGGATTAGTCTGAGAGACTAGTTAAAATGGCCGATTCTAACTAGCGAGAAAAATGATCCGCGAAGTGAGGGGATTGAGGGTTCGCATGAACATATGATGATCCCAACACTTGGATAACACTTATTACACACCTGCCTATGTGCAAAAATAGAGATAAGTGCTATCGGTGAACACGCCTTTCTACCTGGTTTCCTGCTCTACCACTGCTATGCGATACCAATGAAAGTCACGAAGCACGTTTAACCCAAAAGGAGCCACTTGATCGCACAAAGGTAAATTTAAACCACACGCAGAGTAAGTCACAGAAAAAAACACATCAGAGTCACAACACCACAGAAACACAAGCAATCACAGAAAAAAGTCACTGGAAAAATGGAACACTGAACATGGGTTATAATGGTCCTGTCACGGTCGCCAATTGTTACGTTCACCGGTTAAACTGGTAAGATTGGCATCGGAGAGCCGGTGAACAATAACAATAAAAAAAAAACACTGCAGGTTCAACTGGTGAGGAAATGCAAAGGGGGCACTTTAAAAAGCTATTTTAATAACCCATAATGAAATTGACACATATATAACAAGAAACATGAAACACAGATATATAACATGAAACACAGGAAAATGACATACACATATACATATAACACAGTAATAAATACAACAATAAAGAACCCAACTTAATACCTAACAATAATCCTAATCCTATATAGAGGCAATGTGGAAAACACGGACGAGGGAAGTGATACTTATGCGGTGTCGCAGTGGTGAAATGCTGGGTGATGGTTGATCCCACGGTAGACCCAAGAGGCGTTGTGTTCACTGGTTGAGGCTTGGATCTCAACTCCCAATCCAGAAAACCAAGAGCTGGCTCAACACTTTCGGTTGAGTCGAAAGGGGCCGCGTGAATCCAACTTCGGGACAGTAGCCGGGCTTCATGAAACGGTGACGTGGAAGGTTCACGAGACGGTGGCGTGGAAGGTTCACGAGACGGTGACGTGGAAGGGGAGGCGGAGAGGTGGCGAACGAGGTAACAAGCGGAGGAGGTGATTGTAGTAATGCATGTTACGGGCGGGCCGTAACACCAAGACCTAAAACGCTGTGGTTTCTGGTCTCGTGACAACTGTCTGAAACGAGTGTCATGGTCACTGCGCTCTGCCAACGTGAGAGGGCTTCGTAGCAACATTGCTGATCTCTCCCACAACTTTGTACTACGACAAAAAGCCAATATTGTGGCGGTGAGCGAAACGTGGATGAGTGACACTGTGGAGCCGTCATTTGGCAAAATAAAAGGCTACACGAAGTGGGTGAGGAAGGATCGTATCGGCAGGACAGGTGGAGGTGTGGCTGTTTGTTTTGAAAATGGCCTCCAGACCCAGGAACTGTCAGTAGACCTTCCTCAGCAAATGGAAGCACTTTTCTTCCGAATAGTGCTGACTGACAACAGTGGCTTGCTGCTCTGTGTACTATATCGCCCTCCCAGGCAAGGCGGATTCTCGTTTGACTTCCTGGCGGAGGAGATGGACAACTTGCTCCAACGCCACGGCTGCAAGAACGTCCTCATCGTGGGAGATCTAAATTTCCATCTCGAGCAGCAAGATTACAACAACTTAGTGACAGTGTCCGGCCTCACCAACCACGTCACATTCCAGATCCACGAAAGAGGAGGCCTGCTCGACCCAGTATTATCAGACCTCCCGGAAGAAAGAATATTGTGTCAGCAGCTGGATAAAGTGGGTAGTTCGGACCACCACGCCGTACTGACGAAGATCCATCTACATGTGGCGAGGGAAAAAGCTGCACCTCGAACCATCTGGCTATGGGAGCAAGCCAGCTGGCGTGACATGAGGGGCGCACTGACAGCCACAGACTGGCAGACGGTTCTCACGGGAGACGCGGAGGAGATGGCTCACGCTCTCACCTCAATCCTGGCCACACTACAGGACCGCCACGTCCCTCGCCAAGGCCACAAACCCCCAATGGTTTGGCTTCCGCTGTCAGATAGCTGCCGAAGCCAAGTATGCAGCATGGAGGAGATACAAGCAGCGCCCGTCACAACACAACCTCGCCATGCACCGAGCTGCTTGTAAGAGAATGACTGACACCTCCAAGTGGGCGAGGAAACACTGGGAGCAAGAACAAAAGGAGAAAGCTCACAGGCCCAGGAGTTGAAGATAAGACGTGGTGGACACTGGTCAAGGAGAGGCAGGGTGTGATGCGGCAGGAGAGCGTGCCCCCCCCTCACCAGGCAGGACGGAACCACTGCCTCAAGCAGTGATGATAAGGCTGCAGTCCTGGCAAAATTATTTGCAGAACAAATGCAAGTTGAGAGCCCCACAAGCCCCCCTCCAGTGCTACCCCGGGAGACATCGCACACCATCACCTCAGTACCCATCACCACGGAACTGGTGGAAAAAGCACTCGGGCAACTGGACGCAGGGAAAGCCATGGGCCCCGGGTGCTGAAACAATGTGCCAGGGAATTGTCAGTGCCTCTTGCTACCATTTTTTCTGCCTGCCTGGCAGAGAAAAAGTTGCCAGCACCCTGGAAAGAGGCATAAGTGGTGCCTGTGCATAAAAAAGGGTCCAAGTCTGACCTAAGGCACTACCGACCCATCTCCCTGCTGTCTGTGATGGGTAAGGTGTTCGAGAAACTGGTGGCAGCCGTCATATGGCAGCACCTGGATGAACACCAGCTTCTCTCACCCCACCAGTTAGGGTTCCGGCCAGGTCGATCTACTTCCGATCTCCTTCTCCTACTCTCCCAGGAATGGCAGGACACCCTTGACGAAGGCCTGGACACGCTCGTAGTGGCCCTTGATATCGCGGGGGCGTATGACCGAGTGTGGCATGCGGGTCTTCTGACTAAGCTCCAAGCCAAGGGCATCGACGGCGGTCTCCTGAAGCTACTCGAGGATTACCTCCAAGGAAGAACGCTTCGAGCCGTCGTCAATGGGCGGACCTCATCTCCCACCAATATAGGAGCGTCAGTTCCACAAGGATCAGTGCTTGGCCCAGTCCTGTGGAATGTTTATATAGACGATCTCCTGCGCCAGCTTCCTGCAGTCAAGGCTTACGCCGACGACTGCACAATCTCCCTCTCCTACTGCGGCCCGGACAGCCAGCGAGCCGTGGCCAACATCAACCGCCAGCTGAAGGCAGCAGAAGAGTGGGGGAAGGTATGGCAAGTCACCTTCGCGCCGGACAAGACACGCCATGGTCATCTCACGATCCCCTGTCGCCTCTCAGGCCGCTGGAAGGACAACTACGGTTTGAGGGCGAGCAGCTGCCTCTCCAGGAACACATCAAGATCCTGGGAGTCACCATGGATCGTGAGCTGCGCTACGACACCCACATCTCTCTCTCTCTCTCTCTCTCTCTCTCTCTCTCTCTCTCTCTCTCTCTCTCTCTCTCTCTCTCTTTTTTTTTTTTATATATAAACAGGTGGTTATGTATATTACATGGGACAGTTAAGTATGCCTATGCTAAAGCTCGTCCTTGCGGTAGGTGAGCTATCTTAAAGCTACTGCCCTTACACTTACATTATAAACAAATTGTAATGTAGTAATAACTAAACTTAATTTTAATAGATAATATTAGATAAATACTTAAAAATACTTTGTACATCCTAGGCGAAGCATTATGTACAAAATTGACATTAAGGAGGGTGTAGACGCAGCCACCTATGGGCTGCTACCTTAATTTGCTGTGTGGACAGGCCCCTCACATCCACATCTGTAGTGAGCTCGTTCCACCACACCACCGCTGCTGATGTAAAGGCACGCTGGTGAGTAGAGCTATGGGACCTCGGGATTTCCAGGAGGAGATCATTGGCCGACACCGTCCTCGTGCCAACCTCGTGTCTCCTCCAGGTTGCCCCGTCAGGTCGGGTACGCGCTGCACTTGTGCCTTGTGGAGCACTGTCAAGGCGGCAACTCTCCTGCGGTGCTCGAGGCTGTCCCTCAGGTCGTGCCGCTGCTGTTCCTCCTGCTGCCGCTGCTCTTGCTGTTGCTGTTGCTCTTGTTGAGGCTGTCTGTGTTGCTGCCACCTCCACCAATGTGGATGGTGTTGTTGATGGTGTGTAGCGCCGCTAATCAAGCGCTCTGCCCGGCGCTGTACTTTATCTAGTAGGCTGAGGTGGCAGCGGGCACTTGACATCCAGGTAAGAGGGGCGTATTCCATTCTCTTACCTGGGCCTTGTAGAGTGTGAGGAGGCCGTCAGCATGGAGGAGGCGTTTCATCCGGCGCAGTAGGTTCACCTTAGAGGAGGCGTTCCGCGCCACTTTCTCCAGGTGACGGTCAAACTGCAGACTGGAATCCACCTCCACCCCAAGGATTTCAATGGTGTCCTGCAGAGGGATGGTGTCTGGCCCGAGACGCAACTTTCCACGCAGTTGGTCTGCTTCTCCCTGTGAGCGGGTGATCACCATGGCCTGGGTTTTCTCAGGGGCAAACTTGACTTGCCACCTTTCTTCTTAAGCCAGGATGTCCTGTAGCTGCCTGCACCACATTCTGGGCTTCTCCCCTCTCGTAAGCCCAGGAGAGGGTGCAGTCATCTGCATAAGCAGCCGCTTCGGGAGAACTCTGCAGTAGATCGTTGAAATATATGTTCCATAGTATTGGGCCGAGTACTGAACCTTGGGCAACAGAAGCCTCCACTGGAAAGGAGGACGAGGTGCTGCCGTTCACCACTACGCGGAGGCTCCGTCCCGTGAGGTAGCTGGTGAACAGTTGTAGCAGGTCCCCGGTGATGCTCAGCTGCTGGAGTTTAATAGACAGCGCATGATGCCACACAGAGTCAAAAGCACCAGCAATGTCTAAGGCGATCACCAGGGAGGGGCGTCCGGCATCAAGGGCATCATGCCAGGATTTGGAGAGCAATAGGAAGAGATCAGAGGTTGAACGGCCTTTTCTAAATCCAAATTGCTTCGGAGATAGAAGGTGGTTCTCCTCAAAGTATTTGTTGATCTGCTCACCAATTATCCTCTCAAAGATCTTGCTCACCACTGAGAGGAGGGAGATGGGTCGGTAATTTCCTGGCTCTGCTCTTGACCTCTTCTTGTGCACTGGTGTAATTCTCGCCTCCTTCCAAAGTGATGGCCACTCCCCGGTCTGCAGGCACTGCCGGAAGGTGAGTGCGAGGGGGGTTGTTAGTTCAGTCGCACAGTTTTTAAGTATACGTGGACTTAATCCGTCAGGGCCTGGTGCCTTCCTGGTGTTCACTCCTCTCAGGAGTCTTCCTACATCATCTTCAGTAATGACAACATTCTGAAGGGATGAGGTACCAAGACGGGGAGGGCAGGTAACTGCCTGTTGGGGTCACCAGTTGTCATTTTCCGGCTGAACTCTGCGGCAAGGAGATCAGCCTTTTCACGACTGGTGACAGCCAGGTCTCCGTTAGGTTTGGTAAGGGCTGGGATTCGCACTTGATGGAGATGCCTTGTCTCTCCTTCCATCAACCTGGTTAGAGGAGAGTTTTTCTTGATATCCGTCTCCCATCTGGCCTCTCTTTCCTGTCTTTACCATTACCTTGAACGCTCTTCTGTGCCGGGCTTTATTGACCTCTGGGATGTCGCTTGTAGTGTTGCCACGCTCTATATTTATTGTCAGCTCTCTCTCTCTCTCTCTCTCTCTCTCTCTCTCTCTCTCTCTCTCTCTCTCTCTCTCTCTCTCTCTCTTTTTTTTTTTTATTTAAACATAACTTTATACAAAAGAACATGTACCCAAAGGCGCACTGTCGTGTGCTACCTATTCTAAGGGTACTACAATCTATTTCTCTACAATATTTACAAGACTTAAAAATAGATAATATACAAGATGGTCAGCATGTAAATGGAGCACTATTCGTTTCACTTCACTAGCACTATTCACGCACTGCACTACACTGAGTGTCACGTCACAAAGAGTGTCAGAGGAGTTGGCAGTGTCTGTCTCCACTTATGTGCCATCAGTTTGACACTGTGAGTGTTCATCTCCTGGACGTGAGGCACCGCGGCCGTGAACAAGTTCCACATCCTGGAGACGCGTCCTGCGAAGGTGCGTTGATGCTGACACCCGTGGGATCGCGGCACCTCTACGGCGTCACCACCATTGAGCACCGTTCTCGTGCTCCGTGCGGTGACTCTTAGAGGATGACGCAGCCCTGCCAGATGTGGCACTCTTTGCACCTGTGCCTTATGGAACACTACGATCGCCGCCACGTCTCTGCGGTGTTCCAGTGAATCAAGAGGACGCTCAGGCTCTGGGTGAGGTGGTATTGCAGCATCTACTAGCCGTATGGCGCGGCGTTGGATGCTGTCCAGTCTCCTTCTGTGTGTGGCGGCACAGGACATCCAGGAGAGAGCTGCGTACTCAAGGTGGGGCCGCACCTGTGCCTTGTACAGCAGCAGTCTCCCTTCCTGTCGAGGAAACTGGCGATCCTTCTGAGAGCGGAGATCCTGTGAGAGGCTTTCTTGGCAATGGTTTTGACATGGCTGTCAAACCTCAGCCCTCGATCCACCTCCACTCCAAGTATCTTGACGTCATCTTGGAGTGGGAGAGCAGCAGCGCCAAAAGACAACTTTCCTGCCATTGCTGCCATGGCGGCTGGGGACCGAGAGACAACCATTGCCTGTGTCTTCTCCGGCGCGAATGTCACTTGCCAGCGAGCACCCCACTCCTCTATCACTCGTAGCTGCTGATTGATGGCCTCAGCAGCCCGCCCACTGTCCTGGCGTGGATAGGTATAGGAGAGGTGCAGTCATCAGCATAGGCCATGACTCCTGGCAGTAGCTGGAGAAGATCATCCACGTAGATATTCCACAGGAGTGGGCCAAGAATTGAACCCTGTGGCACTGATGCCTCCACAGGCAGGGACTCAGATGTTTGCCCGTTGACAACCACCTTGAGGCTTCTGTCCTGCAGGTAATTTCCCAGGAGTCGTAGCAAGCCACCCTGGATGCCTTTAGCACGAAGCTTTTCTAGTAATCCGTTGTGCCATACTTTATCAAAAGCTCCAGCTATGTCCAAAGCAACCACTATAGTGTCCTTGCCGTCGTCGAGGGCGTCCTGCCACTGCCTGGTGAGAAGCATCATTAGGTCGGAGGTTGACCTTCCAGGTCTGAACCCAAACTGTTGGTCTGAGAGGAGGGCATTGTCCTTGAGATGGCTACACACCACCTCTGCCACGACCCTCTCAAACACTTTACCCACCACTGACAACAGGGATATGGGTCTGTAGTTTTTTGGGTCCGTCCTGGAGCTTTTTGTGTACGGGAACTACTCGAGCCTCCTTCCACACTGAAGGCCAGACGTTTTCCCGTACACAAGTTGTGAAGACTTGGGTGAGAGGGGCAGCCAGTTCCTGGGAGCATCGCTTCAGCAGGTGCGGGCTGATGTCATCAGGGCCGGTGGCTTTCTGTGTGTCCAGCCCCCGCAATAATCGCTTCACCTGCTGATGCGTCACCTCCACCATGGTGACAGTCTTCTCACATTGCTGGACCAGCTGAGGCGGTGGCTGCTGTGGATTCCCCACCTTCATTTTTCCAGCAAACAAGGAAGCCAGCAACTGTGCCCTCTCCTTACTGCTGGTGGCGACAGTACCGTCCTGCTTGCTGAGGGGAGGGATGGATTCTTGGTGGCCAGTTCCTTGTTTGTCCTTAACAAGGGACCACCAAGTTTTGTTTCCTACGCCAGTGCCACACAGTTTCCGGCGCAGGCTTTCCTCCCACTTTTTTAAGGCCCACTTGCTGGTTACCACCATCCTCCTGCATGCAGCCCTGTGCAGGTCCTTGTTGCGCCGAGTCGGGTTCCTCTTGTAGCGGAGCCAGGCAGCATACTTTGCCTCGGCAGCAACACGGCAACGGTAGCCAAACCATGGCTGATCCGTCGGTCTGGTGGTGTATTCCCTGTGTGGGACGTGGCGTCTCTGGAGGGCGAGAAGGTGAGAGGTGAGTGCAAGTGCTTCACTCTCTGCTCCTCCCTGTAGCAGAGTGGCCCATGGGGTGTGGGTCAGGTCGCGGCGCAGGGAAGCCCAGTCTGCTTTGTTCCACAGCCAGATGGTGCGGGTGGTGGCCTCGTCCTGAGCCACGCCCACTTCCAGCTGTGTCAGTACAGCGTGATGGTCAGAGCTGCCCACGAGCCCCAGCTGATGACACTGAAGCTTGTCTTCCTGGTAGTCTGAGATGACAGGGTCTAATGTCCCTCCTCGTTCATGTGTGGGGAAGGTGACATGATCTGTCAGACCCTGCACCTCCAGGAGATTCTCGTAGGCGTCTCTTTCCAGGTGGTGATTGAGATCCCCCACAATCAGCACGTGGCTGCAGCTGTGTGCCATCATCAGGTTGTCTAAGGTCTCAGTCAGGTACAGGAGTGAGTCAGGCCCTTGTCGCGGGGGGCGATACAGGGCACACAGCAGGAGGGCTGAGCGGTCTGCCAGCATTACTCGGAAGTACATCATCTCCATCAGTGGAGGCGTGTCTATGTCGAGTAACTGGGCCTGCATTCCTTCCTTGAAGCAGACAGCCACTCCACCTCCTGTTCGCTCCTGTCGGTTCCTCCTCACCCATTGGGTGAAGTCCTGTATCCTGCCATACGTGGGCTCCACCTCACTGTTCAGCCATGTCTCGGTCACCACAACTCTCTCTCTCTCTCTCTCTCTCTCTCTCTCTCTCTCTCTCTCTCTCTCTCTTTATTTATTTTTTTTATTTAAACTTAATGCACATAACATACATATTTTACACGTATGTTTACAGTTGGAGCTGAGTTCGTGAGCTAAGAGCGTGCACTGGCATGTGACGCTCATTCTAAAGCTGCTCCCGGGACGGCATTGTGAGCGAGGGTGTTATAAACTGTCACTGTCAGTTGCGCACCTCCTCGCCACTGATCAGCACTGTCATGTCAGGCACACGCACATCCCACGTCACTGTGTTTCACTGTCACCGTCAGGCATACTATTTTCCTCCACTGTCACTGTCAGGTGGAATTGCAGGCTGGTGGACACTGCCATTTTATCACCCGTCACTGTCACTATCAGGCGGATGTGTCCGTAACCAGGCGTGGGCAGCACACTTCACTTGCTGGGTGGACATGCTGGAGACGTCCATTACTGAGGTGACGGCGTTCCACAACACCGCGGTGTCGTGGGAGAAGGCGCTGACACCTCACAGAATGGCACCTCGGCACCTCGAGGGGTGTCGGACACTACCGCTCTCGTAGTACGTTCACTCCTCCTCCAGGGTATCCGTAGAGCCGTGAGGTGAGGTATTTGCTGCACCTGGGCTTTGTGCAGCACAGTAAGGGCTCTCCTCTCTCTCTCTCTCTCTCTCTCTCTCTCTCTCTCTCTCTCTCTCTTTTTTTTTTTTATTTATACCAATTTACATAGATATACAGAGTTTTGTACATTATACATTTTTTTTTCTTTTATTTATACCAATTTACATAAATATACAGAGTTTTGTACATTATACATTACATACTTAGTACAATATTAGGCTAAAGAAGTCACAGTTAATGCCTTCTATCCGAAAGCCTGCCTCTGTCTGTCTGTCCGTAGCAGCCACTCATTCACTGTACACTTGAACTGCTGCGTGGACCAGCAGCCCTCTACACTCGCTTGCACAGCAACAAAAGCGTTCCACAAGCCGATATACGTGTTGAGGAACTGCCTTAATTGGTGCCACGTTCTGCACCTGGGCTGGAGCAGCTCCCCAGGGGCACGGATGACGGTTCTGGTGGCAATCTCGGCCTGTCGGGCAGGCTGCTGGAGTTCATGCAGGTGAGCCACCCTCTGCTGCTGCACCTTGAACATGACGGTGAGGCCCGCCACGTCCCGCCGGTGTTGGAGGGTGTGCAGTGTAGGGTGGAAGCCGAGCTCACTCTCCCTGATGAGCCTCGCCGCTCGGTCCTGGACCTTGTCCAGGAGAGCGAGATGTTTGCTGGCCGCGCCGCCCCAGGCAAGGCAGGCGTATTCCAAGAAGGAGCGGACCTGCGACTTGTAGAGCAACTCCAGTCCTTTGGCGTCTAGAAGGTAGGAGATTCTCCTCAGGGATGCCAGCTTCCTGAGGCCTCTGGCTAGTCGCTCCAAGTGGGTCCTGAAAGTTAACTTACGGTCGTAAGTTACCCCAGCACCTCCACCTCCTCCCGCGGCGTCAGTGTCTCCCGTTGAAGGCGAGGCGCAGGGCTTCACTCGTCCTGGTGATGCTTAGCAGCTGGGTTTTGTGAGCAGCAAACTTAACTTGCCACTTCCTTCCCCAGGCTGCGATGCGGCTCAAGGTGGCGTTGATGTCACAGGTGGCTGCAGCTTTCTCCTCCAGTCCGTAGCTGTGGGATAGTGTTATATCATCTGCAAACGCCTTCGCTGCAGGAACGAGGTGTAGCATATCATTGATATACACATTCCACAGCAAAGGGCCGAGGCAGCTCCCTTGAGGAACGCCTGCCCTTATGGGCTGTGGTTTTGATTCCGCCCATTGATAATTACTTTGAGGTGCCTGGCTCTCAAGTAATTTTCTAGGAGCTGGAGGAGTGCTCCGTCCACGCCTACAGCGCGGAGCTTGGTGATGAGCGCTGCATGCCAAACTCTGTCAAACGCAGCTTCGATATCAAGAGCCACTACTGCTGTGGCCTTGCCTCGGTCCAGGGCTTCACTCCACTTCGTGGAGAGGAGCAGGTGCAGGTCTGCCGCCGACCTCCCTTGCCTGAACCCAAACTGCCTGTTGCTCAGCAGGTGGTGGCGCTCGAGATGCTGCGTCACTCGTGAGGCCACAATTGTTTCCAGCATTTTGCTCAGCACAGGCAGCAAGGACACGGGCCTGTAATTTTTTGCCTCTGCCTTGGAGTTCTTCTTGTGAAGAGGCACCACACTGCTTCCTTTCCACATTTCAGGCCATGTGGAGGTGGCGAGGCAGTGATTGAAGAGGGAAGTGAGTGGGCACGCCAGCTCAGCAGCACACTGGCGTAGAACGCGCGGTCTGATGTCCTGAGGCCCCACAGCTTTGTTCTCTCTCTCTCTCTCTCTCTCTCTTTTTTTTTTTTTTTTTTTTTTACTTTATTACATATTATTTATACATTGGTTAGTCAAGAGCTTCAGTAGGGTTGCTGAAAACTATCTTTGACATGGAATTAAATACATGGAACAACTAAAATATGCAAAACTAAATTACCAATTATACAGACACGTACAGTACATGTGCTATTTACATGCTATGGTTGTTTAATCCATGCATTGGCAGCAGACTTAAAGGTGTGTAGGGAGGTGGTGTAGTGAAGCTGTGTCTGCATAACCAGATGGTTCCACATTCGTGTATAACGTGGAAAGAAGGAGCGAAGGAAGGTCTCCGTCCTAGCAAAAGGGACGACGAGTTGGTGAACCCTGGATGTGGCAGCTCTGGTGGTGTGGCCATGTGGCTGCGCCCAGGGCTGGCGGAGTGCAGTCAGGTGCGGGGCGCCTTGCTTATGTGTCTTGAAGATGACACACAACCCTGCCACATCACGGCGCTGCTGAAGAGGCTGCATGGTGGGGGACAGCTGGTCTGGCGGAGCCTTTAGACGTATCAGGCGTTGTGCTTGATGCTGAATCTTGTCTAGAAGGCTTAAGTATGAGGCTTAAGTATGAGGGGGGGCAGGACAACCAGGTGAGAGGGGCATACTTCATAAGGGGGCGGACTTGAGCTGCATATAGGGTGGAGATTCCCTGGGAGTCGAGGAGATGTGAGACACGCCGGATGCAACTAAGTTTCCATGCGGCTTTCTTGGCTATAGTCCTGACGTGTCCAGTGAAGGTCAGGGCACTGTTCATTTCCACGCCGGAAGCCTGCAGGGGTAACGCCCTTCCATCAAGTAAGATGGTGGGGATGGGTGTGTCAGGGGGGGAGTGTCGTCGGGAAACCAGCATCACCTGTGTCTTGTCAGGAGCAAGTTCCACTTGCCATCGATGCCCCCATGAAACTATGGGTTTGCAGTACCTGGTTGATGTGTGCGACAGTCGCACAGTGATCACCGCTGTCGCCAGGGAATGTCAGGGTGCAGTCATCGGCGTATGCATGTGCCTCTGGAATGAGCTGGAGCAGGTCATTAAAAAATGCATTCCAGAGGAGAGAGCCGAGAACACTACCCTGTGAGACGCTGGCAGAGATAGGATGTTGGTCTGATGTTTGTCCATTCATCACCACTCTGAGGTATCTGCCTCGCAGGTAGTCTTGCAGCAAGAGGAGCAGATGCCCGTGGATACCCAAGCTGTTCAGTTTGATGATTAGGCCGTGATGCCACACCCTGTCGAATGCTCCCGCAATGTCGAGAGCAATGATAAAGGTGTCTTTTCCTGGTCTAGGACTTATGCCAGGTGGTGGATAATTGAGTAACAGGTCTGCTGCTGACCTGTTATTTCGGAAACCAAATTGTTTGGTATTAAGTAGATGATGTGAGCCGAGAAAGCAAGATATTTTGTTTGCTATAATGGCTTCAAGTATTTTACCAGGAACTGAAAGAAGGGAGATAGGTCTATAGTTCTTGGGATCAGTCCTCTTGCCCTTTTTGTGTATTGCTACCACTCTGGCACCCTTCCAGAGGGTGGGCCACACTCCAGTGGTGATGCAGTGCTGAAAAATGGCGGTGAGGGGTGTAGCCAGCTGAGAGGCACAGTACTTAAGGATATGAGGGTTTATGTTGTCTGGGCCTAAGGCCTTGTTAGTGTCAACTTGTGACAGACGTTGCCGTACTTCTCTCTCTCTCTCTCTCTCTCTCTCTCTCTCTCTCTCTCTCTCTCTCTCTCTCTCTCTCTCTCTCAACAAAGACAGTGAGTGACATAAGCATTGAGTGCAATAATGTTAAAGCTAAGTCAACAGATAACTTTTCACTGAGTTGGGTGTGATGCGCAAGGATTTAAGTCTAGGTATACTGACAGTATTGTAGGTAGTTCTCAAGATGTATAGTCCTGTATCCAAACTATTTCAGGCCATGATTAATGTAATTCATGATTGACTATACTAATGTGTTAACTATGGAATTTTTAATGATATGCATACAAATTCTGGTCTAGCAGATCCCAAAGAATACAAATTTGTAAACTCTTGTTTTGAACTACCACTGCTTCTTGATATGGATTTTGTAAGACAGTGATTTCCAAACAAATGATAAATTACCACTTTAGGAATAATGGAAGGATACAGAAAAAAAAGAAAGTTAAGAATTTTGGAAATTATGAAAACACTGCAGTCTGTAAAGTTGTTGAATAAACCTGTTATAAATACATAGTGAAATTGAGCAACAACAATAAACATTCAGAACATACATATACAAAACTTGAAAAGAAGAAAAATTATTCAAGTGTGTGGCAAGCCAGGTTTCAATAAGGAATGTTTGAGGACACAGATATTCAATAACTCTGATCACATGTGGGCTTGTTACTCACTACCTGAGCCTGCCTCTTTTTCATATTGTCAGTTTCTCTCTGAGCACCAGCTGATGCTAAAATCTTGAATTTTTATTTAGCTATAAATATCTTAATATTAAAAAATGTTAATGGCATTAAATGACTTGGTGATCGCCTCCCAAGCTAATTTTTTTCATGTGAAGGCTAGCTGGGTTTGTTGAGCGGTCTTGCAAGTCTTTATTCTCTTTTACAAAATTGAGCATCATTATTCTCTGCTCGTGCGTGAGTGGTTTGGCCCGGTCACAGCTTCTTCCCTCCATTCTTGTTGCGCGCACTGTGGTTTTGTTGTCGTTCGTGGACCTCCAATCCGGATTACAGTTATACCAATACCGAAACAACTGTTACCAACTCATGCTAGCGGCAGACCTCTCGCGGCCCTACCTTCCACGGCGACTCTTGGTACGGATTGAAGGTAAGGGCGAAGGCTTTGCCTTGCTGGTTGAAGGGAAGGTCCGTGCCTTGGCCTTCGCGACTCTTGGTACGGCCCTAAGTCTTTACTGAATAAGATCTCTGTGGAGGAAGAGGACCTATATGCTGAGGTAGAAGAAAGTGTGAGATTGGGAGCTTTTGAGAAAGGCAAGAATAGACCATTAAAATTGAAATTAAAGTCTCAGGTGGCAGCTGAGGCCTTGTTGAGGAGGGCTTGGAAACTTAAGGACCCTGAGGAAACCAAAACAATTTACATAAGAAGAAATATGTCACAGGATGAGCGAATGAAAATGAAGGAGCTTGTAACTGAAGTGAAGGAGAGGAATGACGAAAGAACAGAGGAGGAAAAGACCAAGTTTTTTTGGAGGATGAGAAATGGGAGGCTAAAGAAGTGGTGGATAAAACAGACGGAATAGACATTACATGGAAGAAAGAGACTATGAATGGAATACAAGTGACTTACACGAATATAGATAGATTTCTGTCTAAGAGGCTAGAATGTATGGATTACCTAAGAAATAACGAACCGGACATAATGTGTGTAGTGGAAGCTAAGGCCCGAAATAAAGCTAGACTGGTTTGTTGTAAAACACTACAAAGTATGGAGAAATGATAGAAAAATAAAGGAGGTGGTGGTATAATGGTTCTTACTAAGGAAGATCTGATAGTGAAGGAGGTAAACTATAGTAAGAGAAATGAGGAAGTGATAAGTATGCTTATAACAGTTGGCAAGAGGGACATTAATATAATAACAGTATACATACCACCCATAACCAATGCTTGGGAATATGAACAGTACCAAATGGTGATGAGAAATACTCTAGACAGAATGAAGCAAGAACTCATCAGAAAGGATAGAGTGATGATAGTTGGAGACTTTAATTGTAAAGAAATAGTGTGGGAAGACTACGAAGTGGTAAACGGTGGTGAGTGGGCAGAGGAATTGTTAAAAGTAGCAACAAATAACTTGATGACACAGTGGGTGAGATCACCAACAAGGTGCAGGTGACAAGATGTTGCAGCAAGGTTGGATTTGGTATTTACCAGGGGCATCTCTCTAAAAGAGGAAATTAAACATAAATGTCCCTTGGGGAGAAGCGATCATGATGTCCTAAGCTATGAGCTGGATACAGAATTAAGCACGAATAAGATTGTGTAACGCAGGGAGGAAAAATTAAATTATATTAGGGCAAATTATAACCATATAAGGGAGTTCTTTAATGAAATTGACTGGTCCGTGGTATACCAGGAAAGGGATACGCAATTGAAATATGATAAATTTATAGATTTGTATAACTGCTGTGAAAAAGTTTGTGCCATATTACAGAAAGAGGACTTTAAATGATAAACAGTGGTTTAATAGAAATTGTGAAGAAGCAAAAAAGAACAAAGAAAAGGCATGGAAGAAACTTAAGAAAAACAGTGATGTATTATCAAGAGAAGTCTACAAAACAGCAAGGAATAGATATGTTGAATTAAGGAGAACAGCACAGAAGGAATATGAACAGAGGGTGGTGGAAAACTGTGACAGTGACCCAAAAATGTTTTACAAATTCATAAATGGAAAACTAAATATAAGGGAGGCAATAGTAAAGGTAAAAAATGGGGAAGAAGTATATGAGGATGCTGGAGATATAGCTGAAATTTTGAACGACACTTTTGCAAAGTGTTTACAAAGGAGGCATTGTATGGGAGGAAGGCCTACGGAAATAAAGCAAATGCAGGACATCATGGTTACTAAGGCTTATCTTTAGTGATTGGTGGAGACAAGGATGGTGGGAGGAGCACTAGGATTTCAAGGACAGCATAAGTTGGTATCCAACACACTATACGGGACAACTGAACTGAAGAAAGCTCAGAAAAGAAATATGACGCCTACGTAGGCGTCACCGTATATGCTACTGGGGCTTCATGACGCCTACATAGGCGTCACCGTATTGAAGGGGTTAATACCCCCTAGAGAAACCGCCCACGAGGACAATTCCACCCACTTCTCTATGAAGTATTAATGCCTCTCCGCACACCTTGTCCACAGACGGTGATGAATCACAGACTGGGACAACACGCGCAGTGTATATATTACTATACTATCCTACTACGACAAGTGCTTCCTAACACCTGTCAGACTGACACCCCTAGCCTACGACTACTACAATATATGATGTGTACAGCACATCCGGTGGTGTACACACAAGCCCAGACACCACCTACGGGTGACAACAGCCCTACACGGAGTTTAGATACTCGTCACAGACAAGTCTGGCGGACGAGATCTACGCACCACTGGCCAGCATGAAGCCTCTCAGCATTCAATAGTGTGCGTGGCTACAACCACTACAATACAGTATACTACTGATACTACACAAAAGATGATGGGGGCACACAGCCGCCCACCAAACCCCACTGGTGACTACAACCACCACCAGCAACAACAGGACGAAATACCAACGCATCCCTCCGCGTCGCCACACCCGAGTGGACGAACGCAACATGACCCACTAAGACGGCCATCAGCACACCAACACGCCCACAGCCACCCACGACCATGATAGCCTACCTCACATACATCTACCACCACCCCACTAGTTAGGACGCCCACCAGCACACCAACACGTCCATCACAACGTCTTTCCTATCTGTAATACCTCTCGCCTGCTTAAAATAGTATTGTTTTCTGAGAACGTTATCTATCAACTTATCTCCTTCAATCTCGAGTCTTCCCTACCTCCCACAAACTCTATCCCTAGTTCTGTCTATTTTTCCAGCCTATGTCCTCTTTGAGTTCACTCTTTTCGTGCGACTGGAGTCTTTTTCTGCTTCGCTGCTTGTTATTCGTTTTCTTTCCTTTCACTGTCTTCAACTCAGATAATTCATTCCTACTCATTCATCAGTCACACACACACACACACACACACACACACACACACACACACACACACAAACTGCGTAGTGCAGTGGTTAGCACACTCAACTCACAATCGAGAGGGCCGGATTTGAGTCCCGGAAAGCGGCGAGGCAAATGGGCAAGCCTCTTAATGTGTGGCCCCTGTTCATCTAGCAGTAAATAGGTACGGGATGTAACTCGAGGGGTTGTGGCCTTACTTTCACGGTGTGTGTTGTGGTCTCAGTCCTACCCGAAGATTGGTCTACGAGCTCTGAGCTTGCTCCGTAATGGGGAAAACTGGCTGGGTGACCAGCAGACGACCGAGACGAATTACACACACACACTCACACACACACACACACACACACACACACACACACACACACACACACACACACACACACCACATTTGTTTGCATTTTATGTTAATGACATTGAAAGTAAATAACTGCAGTTTTCAAGACTTTGGTCATGATTTGATTAATTCTTATCTTAAACTTCTAGTTCTTATGTATGCTGATGATACTATTATACTATGTGACAGTGAGAGAGGAATGAGACAGACTCTGACAGCATTAAACACCTACTGCAGTGAATAGAAATTAAAACTAAATTATAACAAAACTAAAGTGGTAATATTTAGTAGAGGAAAAGTTGACCTAAACAGATATAAAACTTCAATTTGGATGTGAAAAAATTGAGGTGCTGGATGATTATAAATACTTTGGTTAAACATTCAATTATAATGGCCGATTCCGCAAAGGAGAGCTAGAACTGAGAGAACAAGCTACAAGAGCAATGTAGTCCTTGGCAGGAAAGTGTAGAAAATTTGACTTGCCGGTAGACATGCAGTTGGAACTTTTAATAGCATGGTACTGCCTGTATTGACTTATGGATCTGAAATCTGGGGCATCATATCATAAGGGAGATAGAATTGTTACATTTTAAGTATCTAAAACATATGTAGTTTGCAGATAAAAACACAAGTAATGATATATCGAACAAACTAACTTACCAACTAAATAAACAACATTCCCATCACTCTTGTCCAAAGCTTCTAGTCTGGCAGCCTCACATGAGCCAGCCCTGCAGGTGGAAAGCCTTCATTACTACCTTCAAATATTGCGCCTCTACACACACACACACGCACGCACGCACACACACACACACACACACACACACACACACACACACACACACACACACACGGCCCGGTAGCTCAGTGGTTAAAGCGCTGGCTTCACAAGCCAGAGGACCGGGGTTCGATTCCCCGGCCGGGTGGAGATATTTGGGTGTGTCTCCTTTCACGTGTAGCACCTGTTCACCTAGCAGTGAGTAGGTACGGGATGTAAATCGAGGAGTTGTGACCTTGTTGTCCCGGTGTGCGGTGTGTGCCTGGTCTCAGACCTATCCCAAGATCGGAAATATTGAGCTCTGAGCTCGTTCCGTAGGGTAACGTCTGGCTGTCTCGTCAGAGACTGCAGCAGATCAAACAGTGAATTACACACACACACACACACACACACACACACACACACACACACACACACTGCTGTTACCCTATGCAATAACCCACACCTCCCTAGACAGTGAAATTGTAAACCCAGCTTAGGTCACTCTGCCTTCAAATACTGGCCTCTACACACACACACACAAACACACACACACACACACACACACACACACACACACACACACACACACACACACATGTACAGGCTTGGATTGAAGGAACACACACATTCACTGTTGTTACCTTATGTAATAACCCACACCTCAATAGACATAGTGAAATTGTAAACCCAGCTTAGGTCACTCACTATATATATATATATATATATATATATATATATATATATATATATATATATATATATATATATATATATATATATATATATATATATATATATATATATATATATATATATATATATATATATATATATATATATATATATATATATATATATATGCGCGCACACACACACACACACACACACACACACACACACACACACACACACACACACACACACACACACACACACACACACACACACACACACACACACACACACACACACACACACACACACATGGAGTGGAGCTACATATATATGGAGTCAAATCAGCTGGGTAGAGGAGCTGCGAAGGGGGAGCCGGGAATGAAGACAAGCTGGTGGGTAGGGGTCGGAGTCCGAGTCGACTCCAACATTGAGTCGACTCCTCTCACAGCAACATGTAAACGTGTATACTGCTTGAGCCTTGAGGTGATGATATCACCTCATCTAAAGTTAAATAAGAATTGTCGCCACATGATTGGCCAAATAGTCTAATATATATATATATATATATATATATATATATATATATATATATATATATATATATATATATATATATATATATATATATATATATATAATGAAAATATGAAAACAACTTCATGTTTATAATTGACAGAGTACAAAAGACAAAGGAATACAAAGGAAAGCCCAAGCAACAACAGACCTTGGGTCCTTACTAGGCTGCTTGGTTAACTATTCTATATTAACTACACAGTGTGAGAGACAGGACAGGAAAGCAGAAGGCTCCTCCTCACCCACCCATCCCACCAGCCGAAGCCGGCCGGAAAAGGAAAGGCACCATGTGGTATTGAAAAACCAAATGGAATTTTAGCGGATAGAGAAAAGAAGTTGTAATCTACGTCTACTCTTGTTTGTGGGAACTATGTAGGTGCTTGACGGTTATGTAGTGTGGTGAATGTGCGTGTGGAGTCACAGTGTGGAGTCACAGTGTGGATGTCGGAGGGTGGTGCGGTAGCCTTGCCTGGCGCTTTCAAGGAAGGCAGCAGTCAATCAGGCCCCAGCTCCGTTCACTCCACTGAGTAAGCGTACTTTCCCTTGAGGGACGCCGTACACTGATTTCCCCTGCAACATTGATCCCTGGTTGTCCTGATGGTGATAAAAATTAACAGGGCCCTAGACAAACACAACCCGTCACAGGTCGAAAGTGGGAGTAGTGACCGTTAACTCAGGGTTATCTGTGAGTGTAAGTATAGTATAGTGTAATGTAAATGTGGACACAGTGTAGAGGTCAAGAGGTGGTGCGGCAGCCTTGCCTGGCGCTTTCAAGGAGGCAGCAGTCAATCAGGCCCCAGCTCCGTTCAATCCACTGTAAAAGTGTACTTCCCACTAAGGGGCGCCGCACACTACATGGTTACCCCTGCAGCAGTGACCCTGGTACTTTAATTCCCGATGATGATCACTACTGTCAGGGCTCCTGACTTTCCACAGCCCGTCACAGGTCGAGAGTAGTAGTAGTGACCGTTAACTCGGGGCTGTCTGTGTCGTGTAAGGAGGGTAAGTGTATTCGCGAAACACCCCGCAATTCACGATCTGAGGCATATTTCTTTATGGACGGCGCAAATTACTTGGAGATAAACAGTGACAACCGGGGATTAGTTTCGAAATATTTGTCAAGACGAATTTTGAATGTCTCAATAGTACCTGAATCAACTACGTTTGATGGCAAACGTTCCAAATATTGATAATGCGATTAAAGAAAAAATGTTTGGCTTCGTTTGTTTTAAATCGCTTTCCTATTACCTTGAAACCGTTGTTTCTGGTGAAATTTGACCGATCAAGCGTTAGGAAGTTATCAGAATTCATATTCGTAAATCCCTTAAAAATTTTGAAGAGTGTGATAAGGTCCCCTCGTAATCGACGTTTGGAAAGAGTAAATAAATTTAGTCCTTTAAGTCATTCCTCGTATGGTTTATTACGTAATCTTGGAACCATTTTAGTTAATCGACACTGTATTCTTTCTAATTTTTCAATAGGATGACCAAAATTGTACGTTATATTCAAGGTACGGGCGTACGAGCGAATTATATAAAGTTAATATTATCTCTTCCGTTTTTAATGTGAATGATCTTCCGATAAAGCCGACTAATTTATTTGCGATTTTCACAACTTCGGTGCATTGATACTTTGTTTGAGGTCAGCCGATATTACAACGCCAAGATCTTTTTTTCTCTGTACGCTATTTATGGAAGCATTCCCCATTGTGTAGTTCGCTCGTGGATTAGTATTTCCAATATGTAGAACATGATATTTGTCAAAATTTTAATTCATCAGCCACGTCTTAGCCCATTCGACGAGGGTATCTATCTCGTTCTGTAAAAGTTGACGCTGAGTTACTGAGTCCGCCCTGCTTGCAATTTTTGTATCATCCGCGAATTTTGATACTTTACAGTTAATATTTTCCTCGATGTCGTTTATATATATGATAAAAGAATCGGTCCCAAGACTGATCCCTGAGGAACGCCACTACTTACGCTGGTCCATTCTGACGATTTACCGTTTATTACTACACGCTGTTCACGGCCCGATAGCCAGTCTTCGATCCATGTAACGAGATCGCCAGTTATACCGTGAGCTTTTAGTTTATTGATGAGGCGTTTGTGGGGAACCTTATCGAAGGCTTTTGAAAATCTAAATAAATTATATCAACCGCCCTAGTGTCGTCGAACAGATTATATACGTGATGGAAAAAGTCGAGTAAGTTTGTAAGGCATGATCGCTTGTTTCTGAATCCGTGTTGAGAGTCCTTGATGATGTTATTACTTTCGAGGAATGCTACCGTTTTGTCTCGTATAAGCGATTCCATTAGTTTACCTACCACCGATGTGAGGCTTATCGGTCTATAATTTTGAGCTTCAGACTTGTTACCTTTTTAAATATAGGTGTAACGTTCGCGAGTTTCCATTCGTCGGGTACTTTTCCAGTATTTAACGATTTACCAAACAGTATCGAAAGTGGTTTAGCTAATTCATTTTTAGCCTCTTTTAATATTCTTGGAGAAATTCTATCAGGGCCCGGCGTTTTGTTTACTTTAATTTTACTGATCGCTTGCAAAATTTCGTTTTCTTCAAATGTGCACGTATTCAGAAAGACGTTATTACTTTGAATGCGAGGAGTCGGCTGTTGTTCTAAGTTAACTTCTTCTGTGAATACGGTTGAGAAGTAGTTATTTAAGATATTTGCCATCATGGTATCGTTTTCAGTGTACTCGCCGTTTTGCATTTTTAATGGGCCTATTACTGATGGTAAGGTCTTTTCTTTCTAATGTAGCTGAAAAATTCCTTGGGATTAGACTTACTGGAATTTGCAATGTGAAGCTCGAGGTTTTTCTTACTTCTCTTGATGAGTGCTTTGGTATTTCGGCGTAATCGGTCGTGTTCTATCTTATCACTGTTTATTTGAGTGAGCTTATATTTCTGAAATGCGCGTTTCTTAGCAAGGAGGCTATTTTTTATTTCCGTATTCCACCACTTCGGTTTTGAGTTAACGATCGAGCGCCTATTTCGTAGTGGAACAGATGCATCTACTGCTTTGTTAAGATTGGATGTAAATATTAGCCATGCTTCGTTAATACTTATGTTTCCCGAGAGCTCACTCCAATCGCTTTGCGCAAGAATGTTTCTAAGTTTTCTATAGTTGGCCCTTTGATAGTCAGGTACTTTTTCTTTACTTTCCTTTATTATAGATTTATTTTCTTGAATACTGAAAGTAATCACCCGGTGGTCACTGCTACTGAACTCAGGTCCTACTTTTACATTTCCGACAATGTTTTCATTCGTAGTTAAGACAAGGTCTAAAATATTTTCTCCTCTTGTCGGCTGTTCTACTAATTGATAAAGGCTGCTTTCGAGCAAGTTCGCGTATAAACTGAGTCCTGTATGTGAGTTTAAAGGATCGCCCCATCTACGTATAGGAAGATTGAAGTCACCAAAGATTACGGTTTCGTTTTCACAACAGATTTCAGCTATCTGTTCATAAAGTTGGTTGTCTACTGCCGTTGACTGACTTGGAGGTCTATAAATAATACCAATTACGATTTTGCGGGACTGGAGGTTAAGCTGAATGAATGACGCATTTATATTAGCTATTTTCGTGGTGGATTTTGCAATTGGGTGAAGATTAGTTTTAACGTACAGGAGCACCCCGCCTCCCTCTCTTTCGTTTCTTTCACAACTGAATAAACTGTACCCGGGTATTGAAAATTCGGCCAAAAAGTCTCTGTTTACTGTATCAATCCACGATTCCGTTACGCCGATAACATCATATTCCTCCATGCAAACGATTTCTTCAAGATCCTGAAATTTATTTCTGATACTGCGAGCATTTACAAAGCAAAACTTGACAAAATTTTGAGTAGATGGGGCCGTGTCAGCATTAACATTACTATTTACGTTGTCCCTGGCCGTGCTAGTTGGCTCGCGTTTTTTGCCAGGTGAGCAACAACAGCGTCGTGAAATAGACGGCCGAGCCGTGCCGATCCGATTTCGTTAAGATGTAAACCATCATTATTAAATAATATTCTCTGGTTGTAGAAGTCATTCCATAGATTTACGAATTGAACTCCTTTTTCTCTGCAGAAGTTGTCTAGATGAGCATTAGTGCTGAAGGCTTTGTTATAGAACAACCTGTCTGCATTTATTCGGGGAAGGATGCCAGAGATAATGACATTGTTTGACTTTTCTTTATATTTCCTAATCATTTTACGGTATTTTTCGAGCAGGGCCTCTGATCGTGTTCTATGAATGTCATTTGTTCCTGCGTGAATGAGGAACAGGGTGTTTTTGTTTACATCATGACTGATGTCATCACACGCGGCTGTGACGTCCTCGAGCGTTCCTCCGGGGATACAGTGCCTCCTACGTCGGCGAGGGGCGCGAGAGCAGAATTCATCCAACATTCCTCTGATTAAAGAGTCCCCTATTAATCTGGAGTCTTCATTTACATTGACATAATCGCAGAGGACTTCGAAATGGTTGAAAAGGGTCATAGGGAGTTGTCTCTTTATACCTGTAGTCTGTCTGGCGCCATTTCGGACAGGGATGAAGTTGGAAGAGGAGGAGGAGGAGGAGGAAGAGGAGGGAGATGAGGAGGAGGAGGAGGAGGAGGAGGAGGAGGAGGAGGAGAGGAGGGAGATGAGGAAGAGGAGGAGGAGGAGGAGGAGGAAGAGGAGGGAGATGAGGAGGAGGAGGAGGAGGAGGAGGAGGAGGAGGAAGAGGAGGAGGAGGAAGAGGAGGGAGATGAGGAGGAGGAGGAAGGGGGGAATCGAGGAAGAAGACGAGCAGGAGGAGGAAGGAGACGAAGAGGAAGAGGAGAAGGAAGGAGTGGGGAATGAGAAATACAAGGAGGAGGAATACATAGGAATACATAGGAAAGACGAGTGACAGGAGGCCTTGCGACCTATGACGAGGTCACTCGTTTACTAAACTACACGTACAGAAGCTACATACTTAGTAGGAGGTAAGGATAGAACAGAAGAAGCTCCTCCCACCCACCAATCCTCCGGCAATGATTTGACTTGATTTACGTTAACTGTCTGAACAAGTAAATCACCACTAGCAAGTTTTTTCACATTAGCAACATTTCCATTATTACAATCAATGACCTTCTTTATTATAAAAGAATTAACAGTAGACAGGCGGGTGTTCGTCTTAGAGTGGAGAGTCACATACGTCGCTTTAGAGGGTCAATAGACAGTCTGGCAGTCGGGGGTCGTCGATCAGTGTCCTCCCTCTCCCTTACGGGGGGAGGGCAGGAAGGTCCGTCAGGCATGGAGGGTACACCCCCCTCCTGCAGGAGGGGAGCGGGACACAAGTGGGAGGAGGTCAGGGAGGAGTTACCTAATGTCAGATTGTCCTGCCAAACCACTCTAGGGGGCCGGACGGTGTTAATTCACCCCAAAAGCACGCTCACTGAGGCGGATCCTCCGTAGGTGTGAGAGAAAGACAATCTGACAACCGGGCAACAGACACCTTCTGTTGCCGCTAAGGAGAGGACAGTGAAAATGCAACGCTAAAAACACGGGACAATGGGAAACCTAACTTTATTTGACTAATACCTAAGCCTGATGGGCGTACAAAAAATCCACACAGAGGTGGGTGAAGGACAGAGCGCAGGACGACACGTGTTTAAAGCACGGTGTCTTGGCCGAGTCTACGCCTAAATGCTCGCTGGCTCGGTTTATAAGTGAGCGCAAGGTGCTACCCACATACTCAGCCTGGCAGCTGGGACAAGTGAAACAATAAACAGCCGACGAGCGTAAGGCAGTTGGCAGAGTGTCCTTAAAAAGGAAAAAACTACCTATACATAGATTATTTGTAGACACAATACGAAAATGTTTATCAGGATAATATTTTGTAAGTTTTTCATAGAGACCCCTTTCTAATTTCTTGGAAACCTCACCTAAAAATGGGATACGTAAATAGATTGTTTCTTTGGCAACAGTGGTAATTGGTTGTTTAAGATGATATTTACTTTGGAGAAAGTTATTCAGAGTTTTCTCAAACAGGTTAGTGGTGAAACCATTATTATAGAAAAAATCCTTTAGGAAAGTAACTTCATTATGGAAATTTAGGTAAGAAGAAGACAGAGCAAAGGCACGGTGTAAGAGGGTACGGACTGAATTGATTTTGAAACGGAAACTGCAAAAGCTGAAAAAACTAATACCAAGGCCAGAAAATGTAGGTTTACGATAAATAGAGGTGGAAAGTCTACCATTGATTTTTGTGATGTTTAGGTCAAGGAAGGGGATTTGTGAGTCTATTTCAGATTCCATAGTGAACTTGATATTGTCATGTTGTGAGTTAAGGTAATGTAGGAAATGGTCTGCATGTGATGCTTCCTTAAAAAGCACCAAAGTATCATCAACATATCGTCTATATAACATAGGTTTGAAAGCGATAGAACAATCATCGAGCCAGTTTCGTTCGTGGTAACAAAGGAAGATGTTAGCGAAGGTGGGTCCGAGTGGTGAGCCCATCGCCACGCCGTCTGTTTGTTTGTTAAAAACAAATAGATTATCCTTAACACAAACACGTTGTAGATTCGTAAATAGGATTTTGTCATATTTTTAAAAATGTCCAGACCTGAGAACACAGAGTTTACACATATATCTATCGTCTCATCTAGTGGAATGTTAGTAAAAAGTGACTGAACATCATAGCTAACCATAAAACACGAATCTGGTAGTCTGTAGTTCGAAAGGAATTGAGAGAGTTCATGAGAATTTTTTACAGTATAGTTATTAGTAGTGTATGGCCTAAGAATGGGAACCAGGAATTTTGCAAGATTATAAGAGGCACTATTATATGCCGCAATGATAGGTCTAAGTGGGACAGAAGGTTTATGAACTTTAGGGAGTCCATACATCACAGCAGGATTCGAACCAGTGGGTTTCAGAAGTGAAGCTTCTTCCTCATTAACAGCACCAAGAGTTTTGAGATTATTAATGAAGCGTGTGGTTTTATCTTCAACTTTAGTTTTGATCTTATAGATGTCATCGAAAACAAGTTTAGAGAACTTAGTATCATCCTGGAGGATATCGCACATTTTAGAAACATAATCAGTCTTGTTTAAGAGAACAACCCCTCTCCCTTTGTCGGGTCTACAGATCACCAGGTCCTTGTTATTGCCTAGCTTTTTAACAAGTTAAAATCAGATTTAGAGAATATAGGAGAAAATACTTTGTCAGAGCTAAAAGTATAAAAAGTACGATGTGCAAAATGTTTTATGGAAGTTAAAACATTACTGAAATCAACATCTGGTGTGATTTTCAAGCCTTTTATCCGTTTGATTATAAGCTCAAAATCCAGAAAATATCTATAAAATGAAGGTTTGAATACAGGGAGGCAGAAGTCTAATCCAAAAGACAGCCAAAATTTCTCGTCGAGACAGAGGTGAGATCTGAGAGGTTAAAAGACATTTACTTAGAACTACACAAAGCCCCATTTTCCGCGATACGGGAACACTGCCTCTCATGTAAGGTTCAACCCAATCTCAGTCATTTCCGTATCCTCGCCACTAATAGAAACAGTTTAAGAATACTGGAATCCCTATATATTTTCCAAGTAAAGCCATCCCTCAACAATACTCTGTCAGCATACCCACTAATGATAGTCTGAATTTTTACCATTGTAATTCTCTTTGTATTTTTACTTTATTCTTTTATACTTATATTTGTTTTATCGTTTTATTTTATTTTAGACCACTGATGATGACATAAGATGAAATGTCGAAACGTTTGGCCCATTAAAGATGCTGCTCGTAGCTACACACACACACACACACACACACACACACATGTGTGTGTGTGTGCCCGGTCTCAGGCCTATCCGAAGATCGGAAATAATGAGCTCTGAGCTCGTTCCGTAGGGTAACGTCTGGCTGTCTCGTCAGAGATTGCAGCAGATCAAACAGTGAAACACACACACACACACACACACACACACACACACACACACACACACACACACACATTAGTGTCTCGCTTCTTTACTATATTTCCAGTCAGCAAGCAAAGTGATGGAAACTTTGGGTGAAGTTCTCTTATGATGTCACCACATGGCCGGTGATCAGTGCGAGTACCGCAAGCAAGCGGGTCCGTACACCTGTCTTTCTTGACAGGGTGAAATCATCAATGTAATGATTGATACAAGCAATTTCTTATGTAATTTTATTTTTCAGTGAGGGGTCTTCGCGTATAAACACACCACTCTGTCAGCCAACATTCACCTGTCGCGTCACGTATACATTGAACACTTGACGGCAGTTGCCGCCGGGATCTGGCGTGGTGACGGGTTAAGGCACCTGCCGCTCAGAAGCTGCATCGTCACCTGCCCGGCGTGCACGGGGCGGGGAAGGAGGGGTAGGTAGACATCTGCAAATGTAAATGTCCATCACAAACGTTTGGAAGTATTCTATGAATGCTGAGCATAGCACATGCTTTCGTTAAGTGTCTTTCTCTACTATAATTTTCTTGCTTATTTTGGGTCTTGTCTTTTTTCCGATGACGATTTTAATTTTCTTTTTCACTTTCACGTCCGGTTGGATGGTCCCGGAGACTTCATCATTTTGATCCACTTTCTCCAGAGAGGATGATTTGCTGTTCCCATGAATTCCTTCAGAGGCGGTTCTCTCATCCACATCATCGCTTTTCCTTACTCCTTCCTTGTTTTCTTTTGAGGCCTTGGCATTCTTCTTCTTCTTCACCTTGCCCTTTAGGTTCCTGGCAGCCAGCAACTCTGGGGTTTCTTGAGCAGAGGTGTCGAGGAAAAGCGTGTCACAAGTGGCGATGTCGGCGCACAGCTCCTCATCTTCTGCACTTATCGTGACTTTCTTTACGTTGCTGGTCTTGCCACTGCTCTTGCGGCTGCTGCCTCGTCGTGTCTTCTCCCCATGTCTGTTGGGTGACGTTACCCTGATGGCGGTAGGAACGGACAGCCGTAACACCACTTCCTCTCCGGACACCTGGAGATCTTCGCAAGGACCCATTCCGAGCTGGGTGGGATGCGAGGAGTATCGGTGGTAACCCATGTTGCCGTTCAGCAAAGACTCTCCTACATCCTCAGTTGTTTCCACTGTAGACTTGCGCAGCCAAAACACGTGGTCATTGTCGTGGCTGGTGCCTGAGGGCGGGGACTCGAAGTATTGGACGGCGGTAGTGCGCCTCACTCTTGTCTCTGGAGGCAGCAGCAGGTGGCTGTATTCCTTCTCTCTCCTTTTAGCAAAAATATGGTCATTTAGCTTTCCTCTGCGAGTCAACATAGATCTGTGTAGCTGTGATGCTCCGCGATGAGTGGCACGGCCTGACGTGTACACGATGGGTTGGGGGCGAGTCGGCCTGATGAGCCGTCGAGGATCGTGCAATCTCGTCTTGGCCACCACGGGTTCCAACGCCTCTGGCTGCCGCGCGCTGCGCCGAGAGCACACGGAAAGGAGGATATTAGTATTGAAATGTCAGTAATAGTAGCAGAAGTAGTAGTAGTAGCAGAAGTAGTATTAATAGTAATAGTACTAATAGCAGGAGTAGTAGTAGTAGTAGTAGTAGTAGTAGTAGTAGTAGTAGTAGTAGTAGTAGTAGCAGCAGTAGTAGTAGTAGTAGCAGCAACACAGTAGCAACAAAACAGTTCATGACATGAAAATCTTAGTTCAAATGGCTTTTCTTGGTTCATGAAAAAATGTATACATGGTTTCCACTCGGCAGAAAAGTGAAATTCACTGTAATCATGATAATCGATGATAATATTATCCAGTGTCGTACAATAAATGAATTTACCAATAATATTATGAAACCATCAAATAGTGACTACAAATCAAGAGTCAGAATGAGGAAAGCGGCAACTGCACCCTGCTGGTTTATCTGGCGTCAGCATTATTTACGCGACCACCACTGCTTTTGACGGCTTATAACCAGACGGGAAGATTACTCAAAGGGAAGTGAATGTGTGTCAGTAGTAACGCTTTTGACATTTATTATCCGAAATAAGAAGGAAGGAAGGGCATGTTTCAAATTGTGAAATGTGTGGCAGAGGTAATGATATAGACAAAGGTCAGTAATTACGACTTTAAACTGAGCAGAAGATATGGAGTGAAGTACAGCAGGCTCATTCGAGTGTACTGAATGTTCTAGTATATTATCTTTGTGGGATGTGGGTGGAATAGTGAGTGAGAGGGTGAGAGATACTCAACGGTTAACAAGAGGTTGCAGGTGCCCTCTTTCTCCCCTGCCTCTAACCAGAGCCAGACCATGCACCACCTACCTGCCGCTGTGGTGGAACAGCCTCGTCGCCTCGCTCTCCCACCACACGCCAACGCTCCCCTCTGCAACAACGTTCATTCATCTGTATACATACCATACTCCCCACGCCTTCCTCCTCTTCATCAATACTTCATTCTGATCCTATCGTATTTCACACATGTATCCAAGCAACCACATTCTTTTGAACGTTAATTAAAAGCTACACCAGAGATTACACCAATATTATATTATATATCATTTCTAGTATATTGTGTGGAAATTGTACGTAAAGGAGACATAATCAGTTTACTCGTGTACCTAACGTGTGTGTGTGTGTGTGTGTGTGTGTGTGTGTGTGTGTGTGTGTGTGTGTGTGTGTGTGTGTGTGTGTGTGTGCGCAGTGCGTGTGTGCACACACACACACACACACACACACACACTGAAGGGAAATTAAACAAATATGTCTAGATAAGGAGAGAAGTCCATTCGACTATTACAATCAGATAAATAGCGTGCGCGCACACACATAAATACAAACACAAACACACACACACACACACACACACACACACACACACACCTGCCTATATAACATCAGCAATAACATAAAGAGCTTTCCGTTTCACTAATCTAACCTGACACAATACCAAAAGAAAAGAAAATAACTATTACACAAGCCTCAAACCAAATGTAAAATTCTTTGAGACCGACCATCCCACGCCTAATCAGAGTTCGATGCACGAGTCAGGAGCACAAATGGTGCCTCACCTTCCGTGTCGCTGATGGCGAGTCTGGTAGCCACGAGTTCCTCCATGCGTTCCATGTAGCTCTTCGTCGTCCCCTCCAAGTGAACAGGCAGGTCTTGCAGCTCCCGGCCGTCTGGATCGCACCCGTCCTGCGACACACAACAATTGCTCCAGCACACCACTCCAGGCATGAATGGCAGAGATAGGAGGAAGTTTACGCGAGATGGAAGCATGGGAGAAAATGACAAGAAAGAATTTCTACATAGGCATGAAAGAATGTCATGGGAATGGGCATGCTAAGGGTATATTTCACTCACTCAAACACACCTGCCAGCAAATGAACGACTAATATTAGACTCGTAATCTAAGCGAAATGAAACCTTAACCGAAAATGATAGAAAGGAATTTGTATATAATGCATGTAAGAAAGAAAGAGATGGGAAGTTAATTGTGCATGTTAAGAGTATGTTTTATTCATTAACACATCTGGCAACTCATGAATTAGTGATAAGAGGGACTCTATGCATCATCGACATTATAATGAAGCTGATGGGCCTTGGGAGTCAGTGCGTAGTATGAACATGAACGTGATGTGAGGGTTATGCGCTTGACAATGACATGTCACACACCCTTCAACACATCATCTCTGCACATTAGTTAGAGGCGGATGACCTGAAAGACAAACGTCATGGTGCATGGAGTGAGGACTTAGTAAGGAATTTTACTTCAGTTCAGAAAGGGCACACAAGTTGAAAAGTGGGAAAAAATGTGGAGAAAATTCGTGTGGAAACAGTAAATTTTTGTAAGCAAGGGAAAAACCACCACGGGAGATGTAATCATTGTGTGGTAATGATGGCCAGTACATCCTCTGAACTTATATATATGAAAAGATAAGTTGCAAAAAAAGAGAAGAGATATCCATGAGTACACAAGGATAAACATATCATCCCTAAACTATCAACGAACGAAGTTAAGATGGGAAGGAACCTGAATGTGGGAGGTTGTTACTAGAGCTGGGTTAATCCAATTCTAGTTAATCAATCAAAAGTTCTCTCTCTCTCTCTCTTTGACTTAATCACTTACAATCATAATCATCATCACCATCATCAAAAAATTAATCAATCATTAATCTTAATCAAAATCTCACGTGGATCCGTGATTAACCCCATAAACTGCTGTACGCCTTCTGGGCGGCTGAGCGGTAAGCTGCTGTAAGCCTTCTGTATCTCTTTGTATTAGTTCGATGTACTTACAGCGTTGACAACACTGTCCCGTGATGTGATGTGATGCTAAATGGATAAAAATTGTTGTTTCGTTTCTGTTTTTTGTTCATCCTAACTATTGAAAAAACCTTGATAACGAAAGCTAAAAGCTTTCGTTATCAAGGTTTTTTCCTGTATGTGGCGTTGAAAATAAGTGAATTTGTTGACTTCTCGAATCATTCCAAGTTAATCATTCATTAATCATAATCACTCGAAAGAAAATTAATCATTAATCATAATCATAATCACAAGTCGGAGGACTTTAATCAATCATAATCATAATCATGGCTAGAAAAAGTTAATCATAATCATAATCATAATCATGGTTTCCGAAAATTTGTTAATCGACCCAACTCTAGTTGTTACAGCCTTATGGATACCAGACAAGAAAATTTAAATGAGAGGAGAGAAACGTAGGAATAAACATATCATCTCAACCTATAAATGAACAAAAATGGGTAGGGTGTTGAGTGAGGATGTCATGAGGTGAACAGAGGCAGTATCTTCTGTTCTGAGGACAAGAGCACATCGCAGGAGCCAGGAGGAAGAGTCATGCTGGTGCGTCAAAGGATAAACACCCACACACTGTTTTTGCAATTACCTTTTGTATTAAACACGAATCATTTTTTGACTTTACAAAAGTGCTCACATCTTTTTAATAGGAAACTGGTACATTCCGAGATAATGCTGGATCAACGGAGCACACATATGGAATGAATGAACTGAAATCATGTCTGTGAGAAAAAAAAAAAAACGGTGAGAAAACAGGCAAGGAGAAGGAACATTCACTTAATTAGGAGAGAGTGAAAACTGACTGAAAATAGTACTTGTTCGCGCTAAGGCTTCATTCCAAGTGCTCTTAATATTAACATGAATAGAAGAAAGGAGCCGAGCAAAAAAAATTTTCATGGTGCAGAGATGAAATACAGGCATTTAAAAGTCATTGAAATCTGCAAGGATGTGGCAGGCCAGAGCACCGAACCTCCGCAGTCAGGAAGGTGGTGGGAGAAGGTGATGGGAGCAGCAGCAGCAAGAGAGGCACTGCTCTCACATTCATTCACACTCCACAGCAATCAACAACAGATGTACAGCCTCCCTTGCGTACCTCACCTAAGTCCACGAAGAGACACTGGAGGGTGGCGACTGGCGGCAAGCGGAAACAAGAACGGGACATTGACAGCGAAGAAGTTTGTTCGTGCATTCAACTTGACATAAAACGCAATTGCAGATCAAGGAGAGAGTAAAGGAGGTAGTTACATGTACCTACAAGCAATAAAATGTGTGTGTGTGTGTGTGTGTGTGTGTGTGTGTGTGTGTGTGTGTGTGTGTGTGTGTGTGTGTGTGTGTGTGTGTGTGTAAAGCAGGGAGCTTTCTCAGTACTGATATAAAAAAAAAACTTCCCTTGTCCCGTCCCCATCTCGACACACACACACACACACACACACACACACACACACACACAATAACCCAACATATTGACAGACGAAACTGGATACGACGAATGTTAAGAATGAGAACGTCTTTCAAATTTTAAATAATATGATTCCTTTTATCTTAAATCCAGTGAACCGTTGTCATCTGGATGCACATTTCACTATAAGGGATATATTTAATACGTAGTGTATCAAATGAAGTATATAACATGAAATAATTCTACCATGTTCGTGCTGATAACTTTCTGGACTACTACTACTACTACTACTGCTACTACTACTACTACTATTACTACTACTACTAGTACTACTGCTATCATTATAATTATTATTATTATTATTATTATTATTATTATTATTATTATTATTATTATTATCATTATTATTATTAGGTTCGTTCCGCCATTCAAGACTACAACACCAGCACCAGCTCAAAACTTTTCAAATGACTCCCGTAAAGATAGCTCAGGGAATGACAATCGCCTGAGCATTGCCCTAAGTACACGCAGAAGTGGTGTAGGTGTGGTTCGGTGTATGGGAAACTCCATTGATCTTATCTTTGCATGAGAAGTTTGGTAAAAAACATATGATTAAAAGAAGAGTGGTTATATTTGAACTTAGATTTGCCTGAATAAAGCAAAGAAAAAAGTTTGATAAGGTAGTTAAATAAGTGAATAATAAATTTGTTAAATGAATGTGAGGTTTTGCAATAATATCAACAATGAACGACCTTTTCAAGCAAAGCCTGATATAATTATTAATAGATTAAAACTAACCTGGTTATTTTCAGACTTTAGATTTCCATGAACAAAAGAAAGGAAGGTGTTTATCAAAAGTAACTGACCCAAGATTGGTTCATTCTGGTTGATAAAACTCTTAGTGAAGCGAATTGACCGCACTGGCGAAGATTATTCGCGAAGCATCGCGAAAAAAAAATAAATAAAAAAAAAAATAAATAAAAAAAAAAAATATATATATATATATATATATATATATATATATATATATATATATATATATATATATATATATATATATCCACGTAAAAATAACCAATGATGTTTGAATACTTAGTAAAAAAAAATCAAGCTGGTTTAGGTTATTGAATTTTGGTGACGAATGAAAAACAAAGTCCCAGGAATTAAATAAAACATATTACATGAATCACCTGAACAAGAAAAAAAAGCGCATAAGCAAGTACACACACACACACACACACACACACACACACACACACACACACACACACACACCGAGTCCCTGAGAGGAGGAAGAGGTGTGTCGTGTCAAAACACAGTCAGGCGTGGGGGGAGAGAAGCAACTTGACGGCGAGGAATAATTATAGTAATTACTTGGGGAAGGAGAGGGAGGCGCAGCGTCGGCAGGGGCCAGTTGAGGCAGGGCCGCACGCCCCCCGCCGTCCCCCACGCGCTGCCGAGTGAGGGAAGGCGTGCAAGTTAGCGCTGTCACGTGACTTGTTAAGCTCGTTCTCATCAAGTGAATTAAGTAAATCGAAAAACAACTGCTGCACTAATGCTATAGGTATAGGGTTTGCCAAGTGGAAAGTGGGCGTAATGCGCGCAGGTAAGCAGCACCACACCCCCCTTTGGGGTGTGACAGAATGTACGAGGGCGTCCTGTTCAATGAAAAGCGTCGAGTTGTGTCAGCAGGGTGATAGGAGGGACAATCTTTCCTTTGACTAATTTGTTCCTGAGAGAAATAATACGTTTCAATTACGTATATACAAGAAAAGAAAGGCCAAAGACTGCCGCACCGAAAAGGGCTGAATATGGAATTATAATTCCGTCTTCGAAGATAACAGGTTATTCATATGTTTGTCGTTGCTGAATTGCTAAGGAAATGGTTCATGGTGTTCATCACCCAGGAGGGTGGTTTGCGTTAGCGGGAGGCCGCGACCCCGGCAATACGCCGCCAAGGGCCGCCTCTCCTCACGATAACGCACACAGTGAAGCAGGATGTGCTCGACAGAGAGTGACATTACAGCTGGAACACTGTGGTGGGAAGGCGTTGGCTATGTAGGGGAGCATGTGGGTGGGAGGGTGCAGCCCATCCTGAGGCGTGCGAGGACCACCTCCTCCCGCCTTGTGGGGCGATTGGAGGAGGCCCACTGCCCAGGATAGGTTTGGTGGTGTGGAGGTGGAGGTTGTCCCAGTGACTCTGCCACAGGAGTTTTGCTGATGATTTAACAACTGAGAGACATGACTGCAGATCCCGACGGAGGTTCCACGCTCCCTCGAGCTCTGCAGCAGACCGAGCTAGCATGTCAGCCTGTTCATTCCCGCGTATATTGGAATGTCCAGGCACCCAAACCAGTGAGAAGGATTTATGACATGAATTCAGCTTATTAATGATGTTGCCCTGGATTTCATTTGTATCCGTGCGGCCGGACTCTATTGCCTGAAGGGCTGACATAGAGTCCGAAAAATGACAATTGAATTATGAATTGAATTTAAAGCATAATCTATGGCTTTGTCAATAGCAAAAATTTCAGCAGAAAAACCGATGTATGGGTAGGCAGCCGGAACCTGAGGGCACATTCACACGACCATACACTTGCGCCCACACATTCACCTGTCTTGGAGCCGTCTGTGTAGAGATGTAGGGATGGAGGGAGGCCAGCGACGAGGGCTCGGAAGTGGTGTTGGAGCTCCACCTCGGTAACCACAGCCTTCTTCCCTGAAGCCAGTTGATGTTGAAGGTGGTGGTGGGAAGTTTCCATGGGGAAGGGTGGGCAGCACGAGCTGGTCCGCATCGTCCAGTCTCACGCCCGTTTGCTGGCAGAGCGTGTGTAGTCTGACTGAGACTGGACGGCGGACCGCATTGTGGAGGTGGTGGTGCTGCCATATAATCTTGTTTGCTGTGTTACCGAGGGAGCTTTCCGAGCCGCTTTTATCCCATGAGATAAAAGGAGGGCGTCGCGACGTAGTTGTAGCGGTGGTGTATTGGCCTCAACCTCCATCCGCGCCACACGAGTGCAGCGCAGGGCTCCAAGACACATTCGCACACATTCATTCTGCAGTACATCCAATCTCCTCAGTGTTGGTTCCGACGCAGACCCATACACCAGTGAGCCATAGTCTAAATGAGAACGAATTAAGGACTTGTACACCATTAATAAAGATTTTCTGTCTGCTCCCATGAAGTACCAGAAAGGTATTTGAGGACATTGATCTTTTACGACAACGAATGAGCAATTCATTAACATGAGTCTTCCAATTGAGTCTGCTATCAAAATGCAGACCCAAGAACTTGACTGAATTTTGAAACGGTATCGGTTGGCCTTGAAGAGTTATTTGCAAATCAGGTACGTTACGTCTAGTGAAAACAACACCGATACACTTAGCAACTGAAAACTTAAATCCCCATAATGAGGCCCAATGCTGGACGGAATCAAGAGCATCCTGAATCCGCCCGCTGAGAATTGTGCGTTAGGCGAGGAGTGCCATAACGCACAATCGTCGGCGTACAATGAGTATTTAAGATTCCTTGGGACGGGAGTTGTTGACAGAATATCATTAATCATTATACAAAATAAAATGGGACTAAGAACACTACCCTGCGGCACCCCGTTCTCCTGGACGAAAACGTCCGAGATTACGTTACCAGGAAGCTTGACAGAGAATGTTCTGTCCTGAAGAAAATTATAAACAAAAATGGGCAAGTTACCTCTGAAGCCATGAGCGTAGAGTTTCATGAGGATGCCGTGTCGCCATGTCATGTCGAAGGCTTTGTGGATGTCTAAAACACCCCTATCATGAATTCTTTTTGGCAAAAGCCTCTGAAATGCAATGCTCCAGGTGTGTTAGGTGATCCATCGTGCTTCGGTACTTCCGAAAGCCCGACTGCTGATCACCTAACAGACCCTTCGCTTCTAAAACAAAAAGTAGCCTTCGCTTTACCATACGTTCCATGACCTTACATAGACAGCTCGTGAGCGCAATAGGACGAAACGCACTGGGGTCCGTAAGGCGTCCAGTCTTTTTGGGGATTGGGATTGTGTGGGCGAAGTGCCAAGACTGAGGGAAAGTGTAGGTGGTCCATATTCTATTGTAGAGCGTTAATAATTTTGAAAGGGAGTGGTGGCCGAGATTTTGTAACATGATATATGAAATATTGTCTGGACCAGGACTGGAGCCTTTACAGGATTTCAGGGCAAAGAGGAGTTCATCCAACGTAAACTCTGTGTTGTAGTCTGAGTTTACGCCTCCTGTGGCAAAGTTTGGGACAGTGAGTTCTGCAGCCTCCTTCCTTGGAAGGAAGGTAGGGTCATAGTAAGTTGTGCTGCTGGCCTGATGGAATTGGTGGGCTATGGCATTTGCTATTTCTGTTTTGTTATCAATTATAATATCATTTATTTTAAGGGTGGTGATAGGAATATATGGTTTTCTGTTATTTAAGATATTTATTGTTTGCCATACTTTGGAGAGAGGAGTGGTGCGGTTAATAGATGATATGAATTGTCTGAATGAGTCTTTCTTTGCATTACGGATGACTTTCCTTGCCTGAGCCCTTGCCTTTTTATAGGCTATGAAATTAGCTTGACTGGGCTGCTGGCTGAAGTACCTGTATCGTCTATTGCGCTCACGAAGTGCTTGTCGGCAATCCGTTGTCCACCATGAGACTCCATGCTTAGTGTAAACTGCAGAAGTCTTCGGAATACAAGCCTCAGCGGCGTGTAATATGGATTGTGTTGCGTTGCTGACCATCGTGTCAACGTCCTCGCCAGATATATCCACGTCGGCAACCCCACGGAAGGTTGCCCAGTCTGCTCTCTTGAAGTTAAACTTGGGAGGGCGGGGGTGGGCGGGATGTCGCGTACATAAGAGATGCAGATGGGCAGATGGTCACTTCCGTGGAGTCGTCGATGACTTCCCAGGAGAAGTCAGGAGTATACCTGGCGAGAGCAACGACAGATCAATGGCAGACGCGTTACCAGTCCGATCATCTACACGAGTCGCACTTCCATCGTTCAGAAGACAGAGGTTTGTCTGTAATAAAATGTTTACTATCTGCTCCCCACGTACACTTGACCTCTCACTTCCCCATTGTTGATGATGGGCGTTAAAGTCGCCAACAACTAGCCTGTTGCCCGGAAGCTGGCTAATAAGAGATGTAATGTCATCATCAACAATGGAGGTATTGGGAGGCAAGTAGAGGAACAGATAGCCAGATACGTGTCGTTGAATCTCACCCTGCACGCGACCGCTTCCAGAGGTGTATTCAACGTCACTTCTGTTTGTGTCAGTGTTTTGTGTATGTATATAGCAACGCCGTGTCCCTCATATCTTCTATACGGATGGTAGTGTTTTAGCACTGCAGGATCAGGCTGATCCTGTAGTCTCGTCTCTTGTAGACAAATAACGGACGGCCTGTGTATGTTCACTAAAAGTGACAAATATGGATCTTTATTCCGAATACTTCTGCAATTCCACTGTAACACCTTGAACATTATGGCTTAAGAGTTGTGGTGGCGGCCGTTTTCTTAGTCCTTTTGCGCTCAGAGGCGCTGCCGGGGACCTCTCCCGGCCCTTACTAATGGTGACATCCATCGATTCATCAATTGTTAACTCCCGGAGCTCGTCGAGAGGGAGCGAGCGTGTGAACTCCTTCTCGACGGCGCGGGAGCGGCGACGACATGAGAAGGGCGTTGACGTTCAAGCTTTGTTAAATTTAATTTATTAGACTTGTCTGTCTTCTCACCCTTACTGGGAGTACGAGAAATAGCAGACAGGTATGGAGCAGAGGAAGTTATAGGAGTAGAGGTTTTAGTAGTAGTAGTAGTAGATTTAGCAGATGATGAGGCAGAGGTTGAAGGGGAATCAGTGGTGGTAGATGGAGCAGGCAGCAGGTCGCTGAGGTCAGTCTGGATAGCAACAGTACACATCTTAGGTGGAGCCCTTACTGTTGAAGCGTAGGAGACGTTTGAAGCAGGCGCGGCCTGCGTCTGCTTCACTCGCATCCTTGCTTCATAGTAAGAGATCCTTCAGTAGCCTTAACCGTGCAGACCTCTTTCTCCACTTTCCACGCGGGACAATCGCGTGAAAAAGTGGAGTGAGCACCTTCACAATTACGGCACTTCTCTACCAAGGATGTGCACTGCTCCACAGAGTGGCCCTCTCCTGCGCATCTACCGCAGTAAGCGTGGGAAGACCGACAAGCGTTACCATGGTGACCATAAAGCTGGCACTTGAAACAACGGAGAGGATTCGGAATGTAGGGACGAACGGGAACCGACTCGTACCCTACATGAATCCTCTCTGGCAACTTAGCAGCACTGAAGGTGAGAATGACTGATGCTGTGCTCCTTCTTGTACCGTCAACCATTTTAGTAATTTTCCGAGCCTCAATGACATCCTGATCAGTCATGCAATCGACGATCTCGGTCGGTTCCATATCCACAAAATCGCGGTGGGAAGCGACTCCCCGACACGAGTTCATGGACACTGGAATCGAAGCCTCGATCTCGATGTCATGAATGAACCGGAGCTTCAACAATGATTTAACTTGATTTACGTTAAGTGTCTGAACAAGTAGATCACCACTAGCAAGTTTTTTCACATTAACGACATTTCCTATGTTACAGTCAATGACCTTCTTTATTATAAAAGAATTAACAGTAGACAGGCGGGTGTTCGTCTTGGAATGTAGAGTCACATACGTCGCTTTAGAGGGTCAATAGACAGTCTGGCAGTCGGGGTCGTCGATCAGTGTCCTCCTCTCCTTACGGGGAGGGCAGGAAGGTCCGTCAGGCATGGAGGGTACACCCCTCCTGCAGGAGGAGCAGGACACAAGTGGGAGGTGGTCAGGAGGAGTTACCTAATGTCAGATTGTCCTGCCAAACCACTCTAAGGGGCCGGACGGTGTTAATTCACCCCAAAAGCACGCTCACTGAGGCGGATCCTCCGTAGGTGTGAGAGGAAAGACAATCTGACAACCGGGCAACAGACACCTTCTGTTGCCGCTAAGGAGAGGACAGTGAAAAGGCAAAGCTAAAAACACGGGACAATGGGAAACCTAACTTTATTTGACTAATACCTAAGCCTGATGGGCGTACAAAAAATCCACACAGAGGTGGGTGAAGGACAGAGCGCAGGACGACACGTGTTTAAAGCACGGTGTCTTGGCCGAGTCTAGGCCTAAATGCTCGCTGGCTCGGTTTATAAGTGAGCGCAAGGTGCTACCCACATACTCAGCCTGGCAGCTGGGACAAGTGAAACAATAAACAGCCGACGAGCGTAAGGCAGTTGGCAGAGTGTCCTTAAAAGGAAAAACTACCTATACATAGATTATTTGTAGACACAATACGAAAATGTTTATCAGGATAATATTTTGTAAGTTTTTCATAGAGACCCTTTCTAATTTCTTGGAAACCTCACCTAAAATGGGATACGTAAATAGATTGTTTCTTTGGCAACAGTGGTAATTGGTTGTTTAAGATGATATTTACTTTGGAGAAAGTTATTCAGAGTTTTCTCAAACAGGTTAGTGGTGAAACCATTATTATAGAAAAAATCCTTTAGGAAAGTAACTTCATTATGGAAATTTAGGTAAGAAGAAGACAGAGCAAAGGCACGGTGTAAGAGGGTACGGACTGAATTGATTTTGAAACGGAAACTGCAAAAGCTGAAAAAACTAATACCAAGGCCAGAAAATGTAGGTTTACGATAAATAGAGGTGGAAAGTCTACCATTGATTTTTGTGATGTTTAGGTCAAGGAAGGGGATTTGTGAGTCTATTTCAGATTCCATAGTGAACTTGATATTGTCATGTTGTGAGTTAAGGTAATGTAGGAAATGGTCTGCATGTGATGCTTCCTTAAAAAGCACCAAAGTATCATCAACATATCGTCTATATAACATAGGTTTGAAAGCGATAGAACAATCATCGAGCCAGTTTCGTTCGTGGTAACAAAGGAAGATGTTAGCGAAGGTGGGTCCGAGTGGTGAGCCCATCGCCACGCCGTCTGTTTGTTTGTTAAAAACAAATAGATTATCCTTAACACAAACACGTTGTAGATTCGTAAATAGGGATTTTGTCATATTTTTAAAAATGTCCAGACCTGAGAACACAGAGTTTACACATATATCTATCGTCTCATCTAGTGGAATGTTAGTAAAAAGTGACTGAACATCATAGCTAACCATAAAACACGAATCTGGTAGTCTGTAGTTCGAAAGGAATTGAGAGAGTTCATGAGAATTTTTTACAGTATAGTTATTAGTAGTGTATGGCCTAAGAATGGGAACCAGGAATTTTGCAAGATTATAAGAGGCACTATTATATGCCGCAATGATAGGTCTAAGTGGGACAGAAGGTTTATGAACTTTAGGGAGTCCATACATCACAGCAGGATTCGAACCAGTGGGTTTCAGAAGTGAAGCTTCTTCCTCATTAACAGCACCAAGAGTTTTAAGATTATTAATGAAGCGTGTGGTTTTATCTTCAACTTTAGTTTTGATCTTATAGATGTCATCGAAAACAAGTTTAGAGAACTTAGTATCATCCTGGAGGATATCACGCATTTTAGAAACATAATCAGACTTGTTTAAGAGAACAACTCCTCTCCCTTTGTCAGGTCTACAGATCACCAGGTCCTTGTTATTACCTAGATTTTTTAACAAGTTAAAATCAGATTTAGAGAAGACAGGAGAAAATACTTTGTTAGAGCTAAAAGTATAAAAAGTACTATGTGCAAAATGTTTTATGGAAATTAAAACATTACTGAAATCAACATCTGGTGTGATTTTCAAGCCTTTTATCCGTTTGATTATAAGCTCAAAATCCAGAAAATATCTATAAAATGAAGGTTTGAATACAGGGAGGCAGAAGTCTAATCCAAAAGACAGTAAAAATTTCTCTCTGGGAGACAAGGTAAGATCTGAGAGGTTAAAAATTACTTTTACTACACAACGCCCCGTTTTCCGCGATACGGGACCACTGCCTCTCATGTAAGGTTCAACCCAATCTCAGTCATTTCCGTATCCTCGCCACCTGTAATAGAAACAGTTTAAGAATACTGGAATCCCTATATATTTTCCAAGTAAAGCCATCCCTCAACAATACTCTGTCAGCATACCCACTAATGATAGTCTGAATTTTTACCATTGTAATTCTCTTTGTATTTTTACTTTATTCTTTTATACTTATATTTGTTTTATCGTTTTATTTTATTTTAGACCACTGATGATGACATAAGATGAAATGTCGAAACGTTTGGCCCATTAAAGATGCTGCTCGTAGCTACACACACACACACACACACACACACACATGTGTGTGTGTGTGTGGTCTCAGGCCTATCCGAAGATCGGAAATAATGAGCTCTGAGCTCGTTCCGTAGGGTAACGTCTGGCTGTCTCGTCAGAGATTGCAGCAGATCAAACAGTGAAACACACACACACACACACACACACACACACACACACACACACACACACACACATTAGTGTCTCGCTTCTTTACTATATTTCCAGTCAGCAAGCAAAGTGATGGAAACTTTGGGTGAAGTTCTCTTATGATGTCACCACATGGCCGGTGATCAGTGCGAGTACCGCAAGCAAGCGGGTCCGTACACCTGTCTTTCTTGACAGGGTGAAATCATCAATGTAATGATTGATACAAGCAATTTCTTATGTAATTTTATTTTTCAGTGAGGGGTCTTCGCGTATAAACACACCACTCTGTCAGCCAACATTCACCTGTCGCGTCACGTATACATTGAACACTTGACGGCAGTTGCCGCCGGGATCTGGCGTGGTGACGGGTTAAGGCACCTGCCGCTCAGAAGCTGCATCGTCACCTGCCCGGCGTGCACGGGGCGGGAAGGAGGGTAGGTAGACATCTGCAAATGTAAATGTCCATCACAAACGTTTGGAAGTATTCTATGAATGCTGAGCATAGCACATGCTTTCGTTAAGTGTCTTTCTCTACTATAATTTTCTTGCTTATTTTGGGTCTTGTCTTTTTCCGATGACGATTTTAATTTTCTTTTCACTTTCACGTCCGGTTGGATGGTCCCGGAGACTTCATCATTTTGATCCACTTTCTCCAGAGAGGATGATTTGCTGTTCCCATGAATTCCTTCAGAGGCGGTTCTCTCATCCACATCATCGCTTTTCCTTACTCCTTCCTTGTTTTCTTTTGAGGCCTTGGCATTCTTCTTCTTCTTCACCTTGCCCTTTAGGTTCCTGGCAGCCAGCAACTCTGGGGTTTCTTGAGCAGAGGTGTCGAGGAAAAGCGTGTCACAAGTGGCGATGTCGGCGCACAGCTCCTCATCTTCTGCACTTATCGTGACTTTCTTTACGTTGCTGGTCTTGCCACTGCTCTTGCGGCTGCTGCCTCGTCGTGTCTTCTCCCCATGTCTGTTGGGTGACGTTACCCTGATGGCGGTAGGAACGGACAGCCGTAACACCACTTCCTCTCCGGACACCTGGAGATCTTCGCAAGGACCCATTCCGAGCTGGGTGGGATGCGAGGAGTATCGGTGGTAACCCATGTTGCCGTTCAGCAAAGACTCTCCTACATCCTCAGTTGTTTCCACTGTAGACTTGCGCAGCCAAAACACGTGGTCATTGTCGTGGCTGGTGCCTGAGGGCGGGGACTCGAAGTATTGGACGGCGGTAGTGCGCCTCACTCTTGTCTCTGGAGGCAGCAGCAGGTGGCTGTATTCCTTCTCTCTCCTTTTAGCAAAAATATGGTCATTTAGCTTTCCTCTGCGAGTCAACATAGATCTGTGTAGCTGTGATGCTCCGCGATGAGTGGCACGGCCTGACGTGTACACGATGGGTTGGGGGCGAGTCGGCCTGATGAGCCGTCGAGGATCGTGCAATCTCGTCTTGGCCACCACGGGTTCCAACGCCTCTGGCTGCCGCGCGCTGCGCCGAGAGCACACGGAAAGGAGGATATTAGTATTGAAATGTCAGTAATAGTAGCAGAAGTAGTAGTAGTAGCAGAAGTAGTATTAATAGTAATAGTACTAATAGCAGGAGTAGTAGTAGTAGTAGTAGTAGTAGTAGTAGTAGTAGTAGTAGTAGTAGTAGTAGTAGTAGTAGTAGTAGCAGCAACACAGTAGCAACAAAACAGTTCATGACATGAAAATCTTAGTTCAAATGGCTTTTCTTGGTTCATGAAAAAATGTATACATGGTTTCCACTCGGCAGAAAAGTGAAATTCACTGTAATCATGATAATCGATGATAATATTATCCAGTGTCGTACAATAAATGAATTTACCAATAATATTATGAAACCATCAAATAGTGACTACAAATCAAGAGTCAGAATGAGGAAAGCGGCAACTGCACCCTGCTGGTTTATCTGGCGTCAGCATTATTTACGCGACCACCACTGCTTTTGACGGCTTATAACCAGACGGGAAGATTACTCAAAGGGAAGTGAATGTGTGTCAGTAGTAACGCTTTTGACATTTATTATCCGAAATAAGAAGGAAGGAAGGGCATGTTTCAAATTGTGAAATGTGTGGCAGAGGTAATGATATAGACAAAGGTCAGTAATTACGACTTTAAACTGAGCAGAAGATATGGAGTGAAGTACAGCAGGCTCATTCGAGTGTACTGAATGTTCTAGTATATTATCTTTGTGGGATGTGGGTGGAATAGTGAGTGAGAGGGTGAGAGATACTCAACGGTTAACAAGAGGTTGCAGGTGCCCTCTTTCTCCCCTGCCTCTAACCAGAGCCAGACCATGCACCACCTACCTGCCGCTGTGGTGGAACAGCCTCGTCGCCTCGCTCTCCCACCACACGCCAACGCTCCCCTCTGCAACAACGTTCATTCATCTGTATACATACCATACTCCCCACGCCTTCCTCCTCTTCATCAATACTTCATTCTGATCCTATCGTATTTCACACATGTATCCAAGCAACCACATTCTTTTGAACGTTAATTAAAAGCTACACCAGAGATTACACCAATATTATATTATATATCATTTCTAGTATATTGTGTGGAAATTGTACGTAAAGGAGACATAATCAGTTTACTCGTGTACCTAACGTGTGTGTGTGTGTGTGTGTGTGTGTGTGTGTGTGTGTGTGTGTGTGTGTGTGTGTGTGTGTGTGTGTGTGCGCATGTGTGTGTGTGTGTGCGTGCACACACACACACACACACACACACACACACACACACTGAAGGGAAATTAAACAAATATGTCTAGATAAGGAGAGAAGTCCATTCGACTATTACAATCAGATAAATAGCGTGCGCGCGCACACACATAAATACAAACACAAACACAAACACACACACACACACACACACACACACACACACACCTGCCTATATAACATCAGCAATAACATAAAGAGCTTTCCGTTTCACTAATCTAACCTGACACAATACCAAAAGAAAAGAAAATAACTATTACACAAGCCTCAAACCAAATGTAAAATTCTTTGAGACCGACCATCCCACGCCTAATCAGAGTTCGATGCACGAGTCAGGAGCACAAATGGTGCCTCACCTTCCGTGTCGCTGATGGCGAGTCTGGTAGCCACGAGTTCCTCCATGCGTTCCATGTAGCTCTTCGTCGTCCCCTCCAAGTGAACAGGCAGGTCTTGCAGCTCCCGGCCGTCTGGATCGCACCCGTCCTGCGACACACAACAATTGCTCCAGCACACCACTCCAGGCATGAATGGCAGAGATAGGAGGAAGTTTACGCGAGATGGAAGCATGGGAGAAAATGACAAGAAAGAATTTCTACATAGGCATGAAAGAATGTCATGGGAATGGGCATGCTAAGGGTATATTTCACTCACTCAAACACACCTGCCAGCAAATGAACGACTAATATTAGACTCGTAATCTAAGCGAAATGAAACCTTAACCGAAAATGATAGAAAGGAATTTGTATATAATGCATGTAAGAAAGAAAGAGATGGGAAGTTAATTGTGCATGTTAAGAGTATGTTTTATTCATTAACACATCTGGCAACTCATGAATTAGTGATAAGAGGGACTCTATGCATCATCGACATTATAATGAAGCTGATGGGCCTTGGGAGTCAGTGCGTAGTATGAACATGAACGTGATGTGAGGGTTATGCGCTTGACAATGACATGTCACACACCCTTCAACACATCATCTCTGCACATTAGTTAGAGGCGGATGACCTGAAAGACAAACGTCATGGTGCATGGAGTGAGGACTTAGTAAGGAATTTTACTTCAGTTCAGAAAGGGCACACAAGTTGAAAAGTGGGAAAAAATGTGGAGAAAATTCGTGTGGAAACAGTAAATTTTTGTAAGCAAGGAAAAACCACCACGGGAGATGTAATCATTGTGTGGTAATGATGGCCAGTACATCCTCTGAACTTATATATATGAAAAGATAAGTTGCAAAAAAAGAGAAGAGATATCCATGAGTACACAAGGATAAACATATCATCCCTAAACTATCAACGAACGAAGTTAAGATGGGAAGGAACCTGAATGTGGGGAGGTTGTTACTAGAGCTGGGTTAATCAATCTAGTTAATCAATCAAAAGTTAATTGATTAACGTTTTTTTGACTTAATCATAATCATAATCATAATCACCATTTCAAAAAATTAATCAATCATTAATCTTAATCAAAATCGTGTGGATCCGTGATTAACCCGCAAACTGCTGTACGCCTTCTGGGCGGCTGAGCGGTAAGCTGCTGTAAGCCTTCTGTATCTCTTTGTATTAGTTCGATGTACTTACAGCGTTGACAACACTGTCCCGTGATGTGATGTGATGCTAAATGGATAAAAATTGTTGTATCGTTTCTGTTTTTTGTTCATCCTAACTATTGAAAAAAACCTTGATAACGAAAGCTAAAAGCTTTCGTTATCAAGGTTTTTTTCCTTGTATGTGGCGTTGAAAATAAGTGAATTTGTTGACTTCTCGAATCATTCCAAGTTAATCATTCATTAATCATAATCACTCGAAAGAAAATTAATCATTAATCATAATCATAATCACAAGTCGGAGGACTTTAATCAATCATAATCATAATCATGGCTAGAAAAAGTTAATCATAATCATAATCATAATCATGGTTTCCGAAAATTTGTTAATCGACCCAACTCTAGTTGTTACAGCCTTATGGATACCAGACAAGAAAATTTAAATGAGAGGAGAGAAACGTAGGAATAAACATATCATCTCAACCTATAAATGAACAAAAATGGGTAGGGTGTTGAGTGAGGATGTCATGAGGTGAACAGAGGCAGTATCTTCTGTTCTGAGGACAAGAGCACATCGCAGGAGCCAGGAGGAAGAGTCATGCTGGTGCGTCAAAGGATAAACACCCACACACTGTTTTTGCAATTACCTTTTGTATTAAACACGAATCATTTTTTGACTTTACAAAAGTGCTCACATCTTTTTAATAGGAAACTGGTACATTCCGAGATAATGCTGGATCAACGGAGCACACATATGGAATGAATGAACTGAAATCATGTCTGTGAGAAAAAAAAAAAAACGGTGAGAAAACAGGCAAGGAGAAGGAACATTCACTTAATTAGGAGAGAGTGAAAACTGACTGAAAATAGTACTTGTTCGCGCTAAGGCTTCATTCCAAGTGCTCTTAATATTAACATGAATAGAAGAAAGGAGCCGAGCAAAAAAAATTTTCATGGTGCAGAGATGAAATACAGGCATTTAAAAGTCATTGAAATCTGCAAGGATGTGGCAGGCCAGAGCACCGAACCTCCCGCAGTCAGGAAGGTGGTGGGAGAAGGTGATGGGAGCAGCAGCAGCAAGAGAGGCACTGCTCTCACATTCATTCACACTCCACAGCAATCAACAACAGATGTACAGCCTCCCTTGCGTACCTCACCTAAGTCCACGAAGAGACACTGGAGGGTGGCGACTGGCGGCAAGCGGAAACAAGAACGGGACATTGACAGCGAAGAAGTTTGTTCGTGCATTCAACTTGACATAAAACGCAATTGCAGATCAAGGAGAGAGTAAAGGAGGTAGTTACATGTACCTACAAGCAATAAAATGTGTGTGTGTGTGTGTGTGTGTGTGTGTGTGTGTGTGTGTGTGTGTGTGTGTGTGTGTGTGTGTGTGTGTAAAGCAGGGAGCTTTCTCAGTACTGATATAAAAAAAAAAAACTTCCCTTGCCTTGTCCCGTCCCCATCTCGACACACACACACACACACACACACACACACACACACACACACACACACACACACCAATAACCCAACATATTGACAGACGAAACTGGATACGACGAATGTTAAGAATGAGAACGTCTTTCAAATTTTAAATAATATGATTCCCTTTTATCTTAAATCCAGTGAACCGTTGTCATCTGGATGCACATTTCACTATAAGGGATATATTTAATACGTAGTGTATCAAATGAAGTATATAACATGAAATAATTCTACCATGTTCGTGCTGATAACTTTCTGGACTACTACTACTACTACTACTGCTACTACTACTACTACTATTACTACTACTACTAGTACTACTGCTATCATTATAATTATTATTATTATTATTATTATTATTATTATTATTATTATTATTATTATTATTATCATTATTATTATTAGGTTCGTTCCGCCATTCAAGACTACAACACCAGCACCAGCTCAAAACTTTTCAAATGACTCCCGTAAAGATAGCTCAGGGGAATGACAATCGCCTGAGCATTGCCCTAAGTACACGCAGAAGTGGTGTAGGTGTGGTTCGGTGTATGGGAAACTCCATTGATCTTATCTTTGCATGAGAAGTTTGGTAAAAAAAACATATGATTAAAAGAAGAGTGGTTATATTTGAACTTAGATTTGCCTGAATAAAGCAAAGAAAAAAGTTTGATAAGGTAGTTAAATAAGTGAATAATAAATTTGTTAAATGAATGTGAGGTTTTGCAATAATATCAACAATGAACGACCTTTTCAAGCAAAGCCTGATATAATTATTAATAGATTAAAACTAACCTGGTTATTTTCAGACTTTAGATTTCCATGAACAAAAGAAAGGAAGGTGTTTATCAAAAGTAACTGACCCAAGATTGGTTCATTCTGGTTGATAAAACTCTTAGTGAAGCGAATTGACCGCACTGGCGAAGATTATTCGCGAAGCATCGCGAAAAAAAAAAAATAAATAAAAAAAAATAAATAAAAAAAAAAATATATATATATATATATATATATATATATATATATATATATATATATATATATATATATATATATATATATCCACGTAAAAATAACCAATGATGTTTGAATACTTAGTAAAAAAAAATCAAGCTGGTTTAGGTTATTGAATTTTGGTGACGAATGAAAAACAAAGTCCCAGGAATTAAATAAAACATATTACATGAATCACCTGAACAAGAAAAAAAGCGCATAAGCAAGTACACACACACACACACACACACACACACACACACACACACACACACACACAATACCGAGTCCCTGAGAGGAGGAAGAGGTGTGTCGTGTCAAAACACAGTCAGGCGTGGGGGGAGAGAAGCAACTTGACGGCGAGGAATAATTATAGTAATTACTTGGGGAAGGAGAGGAGGCGCAGCGTCGGCAGGGGCCAGTTGAGGCAGGGCCGCACGCCCCCCGCCGTCCCCCACGCGCTGCCGAGTGAGGGAAGGCGTGCAAGTTAGCGCTGTCACGTGACTTGTTAAGCTCGTTCTCATCAAGTGAATTAAGTAAATCGAAAAACAACTGCTGCACTAATGCTATAGGTATAGGGTTTGCCAAGTGGAAAGTGGGCGTAATGCGCGCAGGTAAGCAGCACCACACCCCCCTTTGGGGTGTGACAGAATGTACGAGGGCGTCCTGTTCAATGAAAAGCGTCGAGTTGTGTCAGCAGGGTGATAGGAGGGACAATCTTTCCTTTGACTAATTTGTTCCTGAGAGAAATAATACGTTTCAATTACGTATATACAAGAAAAGAAAGGCCAAAGACTGCCGCACCGAAAAGGGCTGAATATGGAATTATAATTCCGTCTTCGAAGATAACAGGTTATTCATATGTTTGTCGTTGCTGAATTGCTAAGGAAATGGTTCATGACTGAAACTGTGAGACGTGTCAAGTACACCATCATTAGGCCCTTTCACAAGCTGTACTAATGAACTGTGTTTGAGAAGCTAATCATCTGTGGTCAATTGAAAACACAGTACCATCAGAAACTACTATCTTCACTTGTTTCCTTTTCAGACACGTTGCATTTTCTCGATCTTACGAAAACGAAAAAGAAGGCAAAAAACTTTACTGTGACGATTACTGATATCACAAACAGCGCAAAACCAAAACTGATATGACATAAGGCTATAATGACATAATGACCGACTTTATAAATATAAATTTACTGCCTCCAGAATATCAGAACTGCTAATATCAGACACCTCTCAAGGCGATACATCACTGAAGACACTCAGTAAACTGAACAAAGTATAGGGAACGAATTCCTGAAGCACAGAATCCTTGCCACCCTGACAAGCTGCACGTAGCCACCAGGACCAGTACACAATCTTGGGGTGATAAGTGGATGCAGTGTTATCATTTATGTGAATCACTTCAAGCACCACCTCATTCTCCCATGCCACCACCCGCACAACATTCCCGTGACTGATAGCTGACCCACAGGTTATCCCGCGATGACCACCTCCCTCACCTCCAAGCATATCTAGATACGATAGTCTGAGATTTTAGAGTGAGGTTTATTTAAAAAATTGGAATTTCTAGTAATAAACTCAATGTAGATTTTTTCCACCATTCGGCACAACCCGACTGAGTTTAATGACCCGCCTGTCCTACTCGGCAGTCGCAACTGGTGTCATGCAACCCTCCTCTCGGGGAACCAGAGACCACATACCAGCGTGGCTAGGTACGCGTGACGGAGAGCAAGTGAGTTAGAAGCTGAGGACCAGAGTAATGCCTCTGTTGCTTATGGATGAATCCCTCTATCGGTGTACTATTCCGAGTGATTCATTCACTTTGACAAATGTTGAGTGAAATATTTTTATGAATATTTACAAGAAATATGTACATACACTAACGAACCACTACTCAATAATGAAAATAAATATACAAATATTCTTTTTTACATATATATAAAGAACAAGATGAAAATATCATCTGACCGACACGGAGGAAGGTTGAGTGCTTCTTTCAGTCTGAGACAGATGATAAAAAAGGAGGCACTGACGTACACTGTGGTTGGCTTCTCTATGTCTGTTGGTGTGAAGTCTGAGCGCCAGGGTCTCGTTCACGGAGCCGGCGACATGTCTCTCTGGTGGAGCGGGGGAGGACAGTCCCTCCCGGTTGGTGGAAGAGGACTGCAGCAAAGGTGGACGGATCAGACTGTGACTGAACCTGCGGAGGGGCGGCGCTGAGCAGGGGAGGGGCAAAGCTTCTTCCAGTCTGTATTGGGTTGGTCTCAGGCTGGTGCGGCCTGAGTGGATGTCCATATATATATATATATATATATATATATATATATATATATATATATATATATATATATATATATATATATATATATATATATATATATATATATATATATATATATATATATATATATATATATATATCATATATATTGATGTTAGTCGTATAGACTCAAATAACTATAAAGAAATACCATAGTACAAAAACACCAGAAAATACTGGAATGAACAAAAAACACGGTAAATCAATAGATACATCGTAATATTGTGCTTAGAGACGACTACTCTTTACCGTGAGACGATACTGACCATCATACGAATTAATCAGCTGGCAAACACTGAAAACGTGACAGTTTGGGTCTTATCCCAGTGCGAGTTACAAATTTTGTTGATATTTTAGTCTCGGCTTTACAGCTTTTTAAATCCATGTAACATTGGGAACCGTTTTACACAACCATAGGCTTACCTGAAAATCCACATTCATTACAGACGTTTATATGTAGCATAAATCAACCATGGAGAAATGTATTATCCTTAACCTATCCAACTGATTAAAAAACATGTATATTTTATAATATAATTTAATATCTTTGTCTAGAATAAAATTTGCGCAATATCCTATCATTGTGCATTTTTTTATATACTCATATAAATATCATGTGTATATAAATACTACAGGTTCACTATACACCATATCAATACAGATATCTTTGTGGACATTAAAAGCAAATTTTACGAATCGCATATAGAATAATTATAATCCTCTAATAGTAAAGTCTCCCCAAATCTCAGTTGCGTATGTCAGTAGCGTATAGGTAAAACCATACTCTGAAATAATTCAAGTTGTATATCAATTGTTAAGTCAAATGTTCTACACTTAGCTATTAATGATTGTATAGATTGCTCTTGTGGCCTGATCTTTAAGTTGCAGCTCACCTTTGTGGAACCTGCCATTATAGTTGAGTGACACTTCAAGATTCTTATAATCATCTACTACTTCAGTGCGTTCAACACTAAATTCAAACACAAATTTGGATGAAAATTACTTTCCTCTGCTGAACACTAATGACTTTGTTTTATTACAATTTAGCTTCAGATTTGATGTGTAGCCACTCATGTATTGAATGCATCAATTCCTGCTTATATAGAAAGGTCATATTATTCACGAGGTAAGCCATGTTCGAAGGGAATATATAAATTTCACTACACATGCTTTAAGATTATCATATTGACATTCAGTTAGTTTTCGTCACGGTTACCTACATACATCACACGAATACGTACGAATCCATTCATGCAGAATTCACCTCTGTCCTTTATCACACTGATGGACAGAAAACATTGAGGCGGAATGATGTATGGCGCTCGCGCTGGTACTGGTGATCTCCATTGTTCATGGTTTATATACATATATTCTTTCTTTTTTTTTGTGGTGGGTGGTAATACGTAGGTTTTGCAGGTTTTGCCGTCACGCTCAGCAGGTCTCACTTACCCTGCTGAAACGTTCATTTTGAGCCTTATGATAAGTGTGCCTTATGTTTGACCGAGAAGTGGGACAATGATAATATGATAATGTAACAGTTGCCTTTCTTCTGGTGAGCAGTAAAGGTGTTCTGCAGAGGTGGGGAGGATCAGCTTCGAAGTTCACTAGCAAGAAAATACTTATACAGATATTCTTGTCTCAGTTCACTCACCTTGCCGTGTTACTAGCCATACACGCAGTTCACTCAGCACATAGTAAAGCCTGTGTGGACTTAACAAAACCTCTTACTCCTCCTTTTGTATGATTTACTTCGTTAACACCAATATTGTAGTCTGTTGTATCGAATGCCACTGAAAATATCAAAGCATTCACACTTGCAGCTGAGTGCACATGTGCTTCAAATCTGAAGCAACAAAAGAAGTTCTTCAAGTCATAAAGATGGAGGTAATTTCTTTAGTGGCAAGTGGACATCAGGAAGAATGTTATGGCAGCGTTGCCGATGTGCTTCTGCACAGCAAGCATTAGTGACATGCAGTTGTTCCCGGCCGGTGTTGCGCCACCCAGTACCACACAGGTTAGAAAACAATATTAAAAATTATTTAGCTATATTTGTTCCATTTCCCTCCTCGAATGACATCACCAAATGAGGAACACATGTGACGTGAATCCATAAAGTTCAAGAAAAATGAAGATGACAAAAAAACAGATCTTGGATACAATAATGCTGGTAGCGGAGAAGCAGGATAGGTCGTCCTCGACCTCTCTCTTTCTCCTTGAGGCTCAAGTGACGTGGCGCTTTACTTCATCGGGCACGGACTGCACTTACAGTCCGCGCCACAGCAACAGGAGGTTTTGCACTGGCACGCAGATCCGCCTGTTCGAATCATCATGGAGATTAAACCATAAGTATTTGTGTAATAATTCAACATTAATAACCAATATCATAATGAAGATATATTTAGAATAATGAAATAATATAATAGAATTAAAGAGGAAATATAATAGGAGGGACTCACATGCTCCATCGTTGCAGGAGCACGACTGCTTGCTCGGACAAGTGGTGCAATTACAGGTGGTGCCGCAGCAGCACTTGCCGGATCCACACTTGCATGATGCTGTGAGTGTGAACAACACGCCGGTTAGACATGGCCTACTGCCTCACACTTACTTTCTTTACAGTGTACTGTATACTCGTACATATGCCTGAGTCAAAATCAAAGTTTGTGTTGTTACCGTACTGCATCTTTAAGTGGTATATACCCCAAGATCTGTTTTATAGGAAACTAAATTCATACTTAACAATTAGAATGCGGTTGTCAGGGAGATTCTGATTTCAACTTGCAAAAGACTTGTGGCTCTTGACTGCCGATCCCTATGAAATATGAAAATAGTGAAAGGAACAAAAGAACAATGTTCTGAGACAATCTTACTTCCACATCCACAAGGCATGTTGGTGGTTGGTGGTTGATGGACTTGGGTGATGTCAAGCTGAGTTTCAAGGCGCCTGTGCAAGCGATGCAGTAGTCGAAGTCATATATAGTGGCCTGCAGTGTCGTGTGGACCGCGGGAAGGTGTGCCGTGTGCAGCCACGTCTCCACCCTTCCCTCTTGGCACCCACCTCTCTCCCATCCCCCTATTTCTTTACATCTCGATATCAGTGACTTTCGTGTATCCTGAGTTATCATTGATTTATCTAATCTAAAGATTATTTTCAGCAGGAGGTAGATTTTGCCTTGAAGGAGAGGACAAAGTAGTATTTTATTCACGCCACGATCAGCTGCCCATGTCAACTTGTTTTAACTTGGTGACACTTAACAAGAAAATAGATTAATAAATAGATGTATATTAGAAAAGATGAATAAACATGTAAACAAATGAACAAGTGAAAAAAAAAAAAACATATATATATATATATATATATATATATATATATATATATATATATATATATATATATATATATATATATATATATATATATATATATATATATGTTATGGCCTATAGCGCCTGTAGGTATACTTGAAGAGTATGTATGGAAGCGCTGTTCAGCTTCCACCCATTAGTGGAGCAGGCAATTTTATTTATAATGGTATCCACACACACACACACACACACACACACACACACACACACACACACACACACATTAAGCCTCTTAATGTGTGGGGTGTGTTCACCTAGCAGTAAATAGGTACGGGATATAACTCGAGGGGTTGTGGCCTCGCTTTCCCGGTGTGTGGAGTGTGTTGTGGTCTCAGTCCTACCCGAAGATCGGTCTATGAGCTCTGAGCTCGCTCCGTAATGGAGAAGACTGGCAGACCTGCAGACGACCGAGGTGAATTACACACATTAGTGTCTCGCTTCTTTACTATATTTCCAATCAGCAAGCAAAGTGATGGAAACTTTGGATGAAGTTCTTTTATGATGTCACCACATGGCCGGTGATCAGTGCAAGTACCGCAAGCAAGCGGTTCCGTACACCTGTCTTTCTTGACAGGGTGAAATCATGAATGTAATGATTGATACAAGCAATTTCTTATGTAATTTTATTTTTCAGTGAGGGGTCTTCGCCTATAAACATACCACTCTGTCAGCCAACATTCACCTGTCGCGTCACGTATACATTGAACACTTGACGGCAGTTGCCGCCGGGATCTGGCGTGGTGACGGGTTAAGGCACCTACCGCTCAGAAGCTGCATCGTCACCTGCCCGGCGTGCACGGGGCGGGGAAGGAGGGGTAGGTAGACATCTGCAAATGTAAATGTCCATCACAAACGTTTGGAAGTATTCTATGAATGCTGAGCATAGCACATGCTTTCGTTAAGTGTCTTTCTCTACTATAATTTTCTTGCTTATTTTGGGTCTTGTCTTTTTCCGATGACGATTTTAATTTTCTTTTCACTTTCACGTCCGGTTGGATGGTCCCGGAGACTTCATCATTTTGATCCACTTTCTCCAGAGAGGATGATTTGCTGTTCCCATGAATTCCTTCAGAGGCGGTTCTCTCATCCACATCATCGCTTTTCCTTACTCCTTCCTTGTTTTCTTTTGAGGCCTTGGCATTCTTCTTCTTCTTCACCTTGCCCTTTAGGTTCCTGGCAGCCAGCAACTCTGGGGTTTCTTGAGCAGAGGTGTCGAGGAAAAGCGTGTCACAAGTGGCGATGTCGGCGCACAGCTCCTCATCTTCTGCACTTATCGTGACTTTCTTTACGTTGCTGGTCTTGCCACTGCTCTTGCGGCTGCTGCCTCGTCGTGTCTTCTCCCCATGTCTGTTGGGTGACGTTACCCTGATGGCGGTAGGAACGGACAGCCGTAACACCACTTCCTCTCCGGACACCTGGAGATCTTCGCAAGGACCCATTCCGAGCTGGGTGGGCTGCGAGGAGTATCGGTGGTAACCCATGTTGCCGTTCAGCAAAGACTCTCCTACATCCTCAGTTGTTTCCACTGTAGACTTGCGCAGCCAAAACACGTGGTCATTGTCTTGGCTGGTGCCTGAGGGCGGGGACTCGAAGTATTGGACGGCGGTAGTGCGCCTCACTCTTGTCTCTGGAGGCAGCAGCAGATGGATGTATTCCTTTTCTCTCCTTTTAGCAAAAATATGGTCATTTAGCTTTCCTCTGCGAGTCAACATTGATTTGTGTAGCTGTGATGCTCCGCGATGAGCGGCACGGCCTGACGTGTACACGATGGGTTGGGGGCGAGTCGGCCTGATGAGCCGTCGAGGATCGTGCAATCTCGTCTTGGCCACCACGGGTTCCAATGCCTCCGGCTGCCGCGCGCTGCGCCGAGAGCACACGGAAAGGAGGATGTTGGATGTTAGTATTGAAATGTCAGTAATAGAGTAGAAGTAGTAGCAGTAGCAGCAGTAACAGTAAAAGCAATAGTACTAGTAGCAGTAGTAGTAGCAGTAGTTGAAGTAGTAGTAGTAGTAGTAGTAGTAGTAGTAGTAGTAGTAGTAGTAGTAGTAGTAGTAGTAGTAATAGCAACACAGTAGCAAGAAAACAGTTCATGACATGAAAATCTTAGTTCAAATGACTTTTCTTGGTTCATAAAAAAAATGTTTACATGGTTTCCACTCGGCAGAAAAGTGAAATTCATTGTAATTATGATAATCGATGATAATATCATCCAGTGTCGTACAATAAATGAATTTACCAATAATATTATCAAACCATCAAATAGTGACTACAAATCAAGAGTTGTCTCCAAGGCAATCCTAAACATAAGATAATCTAGTGGATATAATACCTAATGACTTAAAGTAATAAATTCCACTTTTATATCACATCAACATTTATAAATTCTTTTAATCTCTTGCAATACATTTATCAAGAAATGACAAAACAGATGAAATCATACATAGCATTTCTCAGCTTAATCTTAAACCATTAATGAAACTCATCAAAACTAGTGACTACAAATCAAGAGTCAGAATGAGGAAAGCGGCAACTGCACCCTGCTGGTTTATCTGGCGTCAGCATTATTTACGCGACCACCACTGCTTTTGACGGCTTATAACCAGACGGGAAGATTACTCAAAGGGAAGTGAATGTGTGTCAGTAGTAAGGCTTTTGACATTTATTATCCGAAATAAGAAGGAAGGAAGGGCATGTTTCAAATTGTGAAATGTGTGGCAGAGGTAATGATATAGACAAAGGTCAGTAATTACGACTTTAAACTGAGCAGAAGATATGGAGTGAAGTACAGCAGGCTCATTCAAGTGTACTGAATGTTCTAGTATATTATCATTGTGGGATGTGGGTGGAATAGTGAGTGAGAGGGTGAGAGATACTCAACGGTTAACAAGAGGTTGCAGGTGCCCTCTTCCTCCCCTGCCTCTAACCAGAGCCAGACCATGCACCACCTACCTGCCGCTGTGGTGGAACAGCCTCGTCGCCTCGCTCTCCCACCACACGCCAACGCTCCCTCTGCAACAACGTTCATTCATCTGTATACATACCATACTCCCACGCCTTCCTCCTCTTCATCAATACTTCATTCTGATCCTATCGTATTTCACACATGTATCCAAGCAACCACATTCTTTTGAACGTTAATTAAAAGCTACACCAGAGATTACACCAATATTATATTATATATCATTTCTAGTATATTGTGTGGAAATTGTACGTAAAGGAGACATAATCAGTTTACTCGTGTACCTAACGTGTGTGTGTGTGTGTGTGTGTGTGTGTGTGTGTGTGTGTGTGTGTGTGTGTGTGTGTGTGTGTGTGTGTGTGTGTGCACACACACACACACACACACACACACACACACTGAAGGGAAATTAAACAAATATGCCTAGATAAGGAGATAAGTCCATTCGACTATTATTACAATCAGATAAATAGCGTGCGCGCGCACACACACACACACAACAAACACACACACACACACACACACACACACACACACACACACACACACCTGCCTATATAACATCAGCAATAACATAAAGAGCTTTCCGTTTCACTAATCTAACCTGACACAATACCAAAAGAAAAGAAAATAACTATTACACAAGCCTCAAACCAAATGTAAAATTCTTTGAGACCGACCATCCCACGCCTAATCAGAGTTCGATGCACGAGTCAGGAGCACAAATGGTGCCTCACCTTCCGTGTCGCTGATGGCGAGTCTGGTAGCCACGAGCTCATCCATGCGTTCCATGTAGCTCTTCGTCGTCCCCTCCAAGTGAACAGGCAGGTCTTGCAGCTCCCGGCCGTCTGGATCGCACCCGTCCTGCGACACACAACAATTGCTCCAGCACACCACTCCAGGCATGAATGGCAGAGATAGGAGGAAGTTTACGCGAGATGGAAGCATGGGAGAAAATGACAAGAAAGAATTTCTACATAGGCATGAAAGAATGTCATAGGAATGGGCATGCTAAGGGTATATTTCACTCACTCAAACACACCTGCCAGCAAATGAACGACTAATATTAGACTCGTAATCTAAGCGAAATGAAACCTTAACCGAAAATGATAGAAAGGAATTTGTATATAATGCATGTAAGAAAGAAAGAAATGGGAAGTTAATTGTGCATGTTAAGAGTATGTTTTATTCATTAACACATCTGGCAACTCATGAATTAGTGATAAGAGGGACTCTATGCATCATCGACATTATAATGAAGCTGATGGGCCTTGGGAGTCAGTGCGTAGTATGAACATGAACGTGATGTGAGGGTTATGCGCTTGACAATGACATGTCACACACCCTTCAACACATCATCTCTGCACATTAGTTAGAGGCGGATGACCTGAAAGACAAACGTCATGGTGCATGGAGTGAGGACTTGGTAAGGAATTTTACTTCAGTTCAGAAAGGGCACACAAGTTGAAAAGTGGGAAAAAAATGTGGAGAAAATTCGTGTGGAAACAGTAAATTTTTGTAAGCAAGGGAAAAACCACCACGGGAGATGTAATCATTGTGTGGTAATGATGGCCAGTACATCATCTGAACTTATGTATATGAAAAGATAAATTGTAAGAAAGGAGAAGAGATATCCATGAGTACACAAGGATAAACATATCATCCCCAACCTATCAACGAACGAAGTTAAGATGAGAAGGAACCTGAATGTGGGGAGGTTGTTACAGCCTTATGGATACCAGACAAGAAAATTGAAATGAGAGGAGAGAAACGTAGGAATAAACATATCATCTCAACCTATAAATGAACAAAAATGGGTAGGGTGTTGAGTGAGGATGTCATGAGGTGAACAGAGGCAGTATCTTCTGAGGACAAGAGCACATCGCAGGAGCCAGGAGGAAGAGTCATGCTGGTGCGTCAAAGGATAAACACCCACACACTGTTTTTGCAATTACCTTTTGTATTAAACACGAATCATTTTTTGACTTTACAAAAGTGCTCACATCTTTTTAATAGGAAACTGGTACATTCCGAGATAATGCTGGATCAACGGAGCACACATATGGAATGAATGAACTGAAGTCATGTCTGTGAGAAAAAAAAAAAAAAAAACGGTGAGAAAACAGGCAAGGAGAAGGAACATTCACTAATCATAATCAGAGTGAAAACTGACTGAAAATAGTACTTGTTCGCGCTAAGGCTTCATTCCAAGTGCTCTTAATATTGATATGAATAGAAGAAAGGAGACGAGCAAAAAAAATTTTCATGGTGCAGAGATGAAATACAGGCATTCAAAAGTCATTGAAATCTGCAAGGATGTGGCAGGCCAGAGCACCGAACCTCCCGCAGTCAGGAAGGTGGTGGGAGAAGGTGATGGGAGCAGCAGCAGCAAGAGAGGCACTGCTCTCACATTCATTCACACTCCACAGCAATCAACAACAGATGTACAGCCTCCCTTGCGTACCTCACCTAAGTCCACGAAGAGACACTGGAGGGTGGCGACTGGCGGCAAGCGGAAACAAGAACGGGACATTGACAGCGAAGAAATTTGTTCGTGCATTCAACTTGACATAAAACGCAATTGCAGATCAAGGAGAAAGTAAAGGAGGTAGTTACATGTACCTACAAGCAATAAAATCATATTATTTAAAATTTGAAAGACGTTCTCATTCTTAACATTCGCCGTATCCAGTTTCGTCTGTCAATATGTAGAGTTTTTGGTCTGTGTGTGTGTGTGTGTGTGTGTGTGTGTGTGTGTAAAGCAGGGAGCTTTCTCAGTATTGATATGAAAAAAAAAAACTTCCCTTGCCTTGCCCCGTCCCCATCCCGACACACACACACACACACACATACACACAGACAGACAGACCAAAAACTCTACATATTGACAGACGAAACTGGATACGGCGAATGTTAAGAATGAGAACGTCTTTCAAATTTTAAATAATATGATTCACTTTTATCTTAAATCCAGTGAACCGTTGTCATCTGGATGCACATTTCACTATAAGGGATTTCCATTAGCTTCTGTCTTCCAAGACCTTACTTTTTAGGGAAACAAGAAAATGAATATTTGCATCAAGAGTCTTCCCACAAAGGTTCCAGTAGAGCAGTAACTAGCAGACAACTGTTCTCAAATACTTATAACCTTGACGGGTATTTTTTTTTTCTAAATTCTTCTACCAACATTTTAGTCTAGTTATCTATTTCCATCTTTTAAGTTATACATATATGTATATATATATATATATATATATATATATATATATATATATATTATTTATATATTATATATTTTTTTTTTTTTTTTATTTAAATACGTAGTCTATCAAATGAAGTATATGACAAAATAATTCTACCATGTTCATGCTGATAACTTTCTGGACTACTATTGCTACTACTACTGCTACTACTACTACTATTATTATTATTATTATTATTATTATTATTATTATTACTATTATTATCATTATAATTATTATCATCATTATTACTATTATTATTATTTATTATTATTATTATTATTATTATTATTATTATTATTATTATTATTATTATTATTATTATTATTATTAGGTTCGTTCCGCCATTCAAGACTACAACACCAGCACCAGCTCAAAACTTTTCAAATGACTCCCGTAAAGATAGCTCAGGGGAATGACAATCGCCTGAGCATTGCCCTAAGTACACGCAGAAGTGGTGTAGGTGTGGTTCGGTGTATGGGAAACTCCATTGATCTTATCTTTGCATGAGAAGTTTGGTAAAAAAAACATATGATTAAAAGAAGAGTGGTTATATTTGAACTTAGATTTGCCTGAATAAAGCAAAGAAAAAAGTTTGATAAGGTAGTTAAATAAGTGAATAATAAATTTGTTAAATGAATGTGAGGTTTTGCAATAATATCAATGAACGACCTTTTCAAGCAAAGCCTGATATAATTATTAATAGATTAAAACTAACCTGGTTATTTTCAGACTTTAGATTTCCATGAACAAAAGAAAGGAAGGTGTTTATCAAAAGTAACTGACCCAAGATTGGTTCATTCTGGTTGATAAAACTCTTAGTGAAGCGAATTGACCGCACTGGCGAAAGATTATTCGCGAAGCATCGCGAAAATGAAATATATATATATATATATATATATATATATATATATATATATATATATATATATATATATATATATATATATATATATATATATATATATATATAGTAAAAATAACCAATGATGTTTGAATAAGTAGTAAAAAAAAATCAAGCTGGTTTAGGTTATTGAATTTTGGTGACGAATGAAAAACAAAGTCCCAGGAATTAATTAAAACATTACATGAATCACCTGAACAAAAAAAAAAAAAAAAAAAAAAGGCGTATAAGCAAGTACACACACACACTCGCCCAGCACAGTGGTTAGAGCGCTGGCTTCACAAGCCAGAGAACCGGGGTTCGATTCCCCGGCCGGCTGGAGATATTTGGGTGTGTCTCCTTTCACGTGTAGCCCCTGTTCACCTAGCAGTGAGTAGGTACGGGATGTAAATCGAGGAGTTGTGACCTTGTTGTCCCGGTGTGTGGTGTCTGCCTGGTCTCAGGCCTATCCGAAGATTGGAAATAATGAGCTCTGAGCTCGTTCCGTAGGATAACGTCTGGCTGTCTCGTCAGAGACTGCAGCAGATCAAACAGTGAAACACACACACATACACAAGATCGGTCTATGAGCTCTGAGGTCGCTCCGTAATGGGGAAGACTGACTGGGTGACCAGCAGACGACCGTGGTGAATTACACACACACACACACACACACACACACACACACACACACACACACACACACACACCGCGTTGTGTAATGATTAAATCACTCGGTTCACAACCGAGAGGGCCTGGGCTCGAGTTCCGAGTGCAGCGAGGCAAATGGGCAAGCTTCTTAATGTGTAACCTCTGTTCACCTAGCAGTAAATAGGTACGGAATGTAACTCGAGGAGTTGTGGCCTCGCTTTCCCGGTGTGTGTGGTGTGTGATGATGTCTCAGTTCTACCCGAAGATCGGTAAGTATGAGCTCTGAGCTCATTCCGTAGGGGAAAGGCTGGCTGGGTGACCAGTAGACGACCGTGGTGAATAACGCAAGCACTCACACTGCACACACACACACAAGTGGAAAGTGGGCGTAATGCGCGCAGGTAAGCACCACACCCCTTGGGGTGTGACAGAATGTACGAGGGCGTCCTGTTCAATGAAAAGCGTCGAGTTGTGTCAGCAGGGTGATAGGAGGGACAATCTTTCCTTTGACTAATTTGTTCCTGAGAGAAATAATACGTGTCAAAGTTTCAATTACGTATATACAAGAAAAGAAAGGCCAAAGACTGCCGCACCGAAAAGGGCTGAATATGGAATTATAATTCCGTCTTCGAAGATAACAGGTTATTCATATGTTTGTCGTTGCTGAATTGCTAAGGAAATGGTTCATGACTGAAACTGTGAGACGTGTCAAGCTGTACTAATGAACTGTGTTTGAGAAGCTAATCATCTGTGGTCAATTGAAAACACAGTACCATCAGAAACTACTATCTTCACTTGTTTCCTTTTCAGGCACGGTGCGTTTCCTCGATCTTACGAAAACGAAAAAGAAGGCAAAAAACTTTACTGTGACGATTACTGATATCACAAACATCGCAAAACCAAAACTGATATGACATAAGGCTATAATGACATAATGACCGACGTTATAAATATAAATTTACTGCCTCCAGAATATCAGAACTGCTAATATCAGACACCTCTCAAGGCGATACATCACTGAAGACACTCAGTAAACTGAACAAAGTATAGGGAACGAATTCCTGAAGCACAGAATCCTTGCCACCCTGACAAGCTGCACGTAGCCACCAGGACCAGTACACAATCTTGGGATAAGTGGATGCAGCGTTATCATTTATGAAAATCATTTCAAGCGCCACCTCATTCTCCCATGCCACCACCCGCACAGCATTCCAGTGACTGATAGCTGACCCGCAGGTTATCCCGCGATGACCACCTCCCTCACCTCCAAGCATATTTAGATACGATAGTCTGAGTTTTTAGAGTGAGGTTTATCTAAAAAATTGGAATTTCTAGTAATAAACTCAATGCAGATTTTTTCCACCATTCGGCACAACCCGACTGAGTTTAATGACCCGCCTGTCCTACTCGGCAGTCGCAACTGGTGTCATGCAACCCTCCTCTCGGGGAACCAGAGACCACATACCAGCGTGGCTAGGTACGCGTGACGGAGAGCAAGTGAGTTAGAAGCTGAGGACCAGAGTAATGCCTCTGTTGCTTATGGATGAATCCCTCTATCGGTGTACTATTCCGAGTGATTCATTCACTTTGACAAATGTTGAGTGAAATATTTTTATGAATATTTACAAGAAATATGTACATACACTAACGAACCACTACTCAATAATGAAAATAAATATACAAATATTCTTTTTTACATATATATATAAAGAACAAGATGAAAATATCATCTGACCGACACGGAGGAAGGTTGAGTGCTTCTTTCAGTCTGAGACATGATAAAAAAGGAGGCACTGACGTACACTGTGGTTGGCTTCTCTATGTCCGTTGGTGTGAAGTCTGAGCGCCAGGGTCTCGTTCACGGAGCCTGCGACATGTCTCTCTGGTGGAGCGGGGAGGACAGTCCCTCCCGGTTGGTGGAAGAGGACTGCAGCAAAGGTGGACGGATCAAGCTGTGATTGAGCCTGCGGAGGGGCGGCGCTGAGCAGGGGAGGGGCAAAGCTTCTTCCAGTCTGTATTGGGTCGGTCTCAGGCTGGTGCGGCCTGAGTGGATGTCCAAGGTACTGCAGGGATTTGGAGAGTGTGTTGTCATCAGGACCAGAATCCACCGCCGAGTCTCTCCGATACCTCACGCCTCGCCCTCCCTCATGGGACTCGCGACAGTTACTCACTGGTGACCCCGATGACCCGGACAGGCTGTGCTGTGAAGTCTTGCTGTGCCGCTCACACTTCTCCTGGCAAGGCAAAACGACGGTCACTTAGATATAGCCTTGACAGACAGGCTCCGTCAACAAAATGTGTGTGTGTGTGTGTGTGTGTGTGTGCAACTATTAATTTTTCATGAGAGCATTATCAACAAAAGCAACAATCTGTCAACCTTATTATCAATACAGGAAAATGCCTTCATGAGCTACAGTTCGACGTGCTTCTGACGACGGAACATTTTCATAACAGCGTGTGGCCATACTGGGAGATATACGCAGGTGTGCGAGACGTTAATAATTAACTGACGCATCTGCATAGTATTGAGCTGTTTCCGCCTGATACCAACTCGGCTTGGAAGCGGGAGGGATGCTTATGGTGCTCAAGTATCTGAAAACTATGAATGTAAAATTATGCACCTTACCATGACCTTCTGCTTGGACAGTGATTGTTATGGGAGCAAACAAACAACTGAAAAATGTCAGCTGCAATATTACAACTCGTTAATTAGTAAGATAGACTAACAGATAATGAAATACACATATGAAAAATCGAATTGGATGTTTGAACTATAATGCAAAAGGAAAAGAAAACTGCCACCCCAGCGAACAGTAAAAGGCGACCATAATACGAGAAGGAACTGAAGAACCTCTTTGCACTTTTGTTCTCATAATGAGACGAGATGTTTGTACTACCTTCTTTTAAGGAGTCTCTGTCTGATGTATACATTTACATAACGGACAAAACCAAATATGTGGAACAACAGAAGGTCGTAAATTATGCTCTCCACCATTAATAAATTCTAAGCCAGGGCCGTAACTTGTCCTAAGCAAACAGTGTATCAGTTCTAGGCTGCCGCATTCATTTGGTTACTAAAAAAAAAGAGCCTGCGATTAAAGAGAGGTGGGGCCGTAGTGAATAAGATGGTGAGTGTTAGATCGGGCAGACGTCCATGCGTAGGCTGGAATCCAACCTCGTGCCGCTTTGAAACTTTGTCATTTGTCATTTGTGTTTAAAGTTACCTACATGTCACCATGATACCTAGGTTTTAGATGGTGTTATTGCCTTACACCAAAGATGCACTTGGGTGGTGATATGGGCCATAATATGGGTATCACTATAAATAAAATTGCCTGCGCAGCTAATGGCTGGAAGCTGGACAGCGCTTCCTATACTTTTCCACAGTCTGGTCCTCCCCATGTCACACATCTGGCACACTTTGCTGCGGGACTCAGACCACCTGTAGTTCACATCCATACACTGTGCCCTCGCTCAGAAGAGATCACCACCCAGGCTGCTATCATACCACCTTTCATACATCGAGGCTTCCTTTTCCTTGTACTATTCCAGAGTACTCTTTCGTTCCATCTCATTCTTCCATATATTCAGTCCCATCCACTTCACCTCTCCGTCTATCTCACTCTTCCATTTCCTCGCATCCCATTCAGTTCCTAGCGTATCTCCTTTTGTCACGATCCATTCACGTTCATTTTGATTTCTCCCAGCCATTCTCATCCCCCATACTACTTGCAATCCATTCCTGTCTGTCATTCTCATGCACTTCTTCCTCCATTGACTCCCATTTTCATTCCACAGGTACACCTTCCTCACTATCCTTTCATTATCCATTCTTTCCAACCTAACCTTGTACCTAAGTGTGGCTTTAACTAGTCTTTCCCTAAAAGTGCTCCATCCCATCTCCAATTTTACTGCAGCAAATCACTTTTCTGCTGAAATACGCTTTCCCATGAGATACGCCAGGTCACCCTCTCACGCTGTTCAGACGTTCATCCTGCCTCTTTCGCTTGGGATTGACCTTTTTCCTGTTTCACGGGAAAATTTCTGGTCACACGGGTTCCAGTGGCCATTTCTGCCCGTTATACGATTGTGGAGCCGCGGGTTGGTACTCATATTTCGCCCATTTAAGTGTTATTCTGTTGGGTTGAGGGGTGGCAGTGCCCCGCCAACATGGCTTCTGTTGACAAAGGCTCCCAGTTGGGGAGACATGCTTCTGGCACCAAAGACAGATCTTCTTACGGAGGAAGTTCAAGTAGTTCTTCTGAAAGAACTAAGCACAGGAGCTCTTCTTCACACCGAGAGAGCTCGAAACGCAGCTGTACCTCTGCCATGAGGGATGATCGAGGACAGAAATGCCAGCCCTCAGGGCAACAAGGCCAGCATGTGCTGCCTCCTCCTACACCCTGTAACCTCACCGGATGATGCTAACTCCCCTCCCTGGGCAATAATGTTTGAGGCTATATCTGAGCTACGTGATGAAATCAACGAATTGAAGAAGGACAAGGATAAGTCTGCCTACGATGGGTAACAAAGCATGTTGGGTGCCGATGCAGCCCTGTGGGCGTATGTATATGGTGAGGGACTTGAAGTGAATAACTCGTTGTCTTCTATTTTGTATATGTTTTTCAGGTGGTTACAGGAGGTGTGTCTCCTGGAGAAGCCAGGAGTTGTCTGATCTCTCGGTCAGACACTAGTATCAAAGAAACTTTGCATTATACTCAATTAAAGGTTCGAACATTAAAAGTGAAGCAATACACAAATGAAGCATGATACATAAAACAACCAACCCTTAACCTGAACACGTCTTGTTCAGTTAAATTGAAAGTCAATAATTTAAAGTCAATAAACTACATAGTTAAACACTACAATTAATTACATTTACACTATAATTACAGTTACGTTATACAATACGACTGTTATCCCCACAATATTCCCCCGCCTAGAGCGGAGCGTAGAAATTACAATGAACTAATAGTAAATATAGTCAGGATCCTTCTTGATATGCACAGTCCGTCTTGTCCGAGGCTGCTGAAGAGGGAGCACCACAGCATCTTGCACAGGCTGTGGCTTGCTGCCCGATGTTGTCGGTCCACGATGGCCCTCATGTCTGAAACTAGGACTGGAGACAGATTCAGGAGATGGAGATGGGCGTGCCGGTGGCGTAGATGAAGACTGTGGTAATTAGGCGGGCTTCAATCGATCGATGGAGACAGTTTCATGAGCGCCAGATGGAAGTTCAAGAATGAAGCACTAATTGTCCGCCCTCTTGAGCACGCGAAAGGGACCGGTGTATGGTGCCTCAAGTGAGCGACGAACGTGATCTCTCCTGTGCCAGACGTGGGTAGTGTGGAACAAATCTGGAGGAATGAAGGAGTTTTGAAGGCTATGATCACTACCTGTTGATAGAGACAAAAAGTCAATATGTTGCATGTGATGTGACAAGTACTGGATGAATTGGTGTTGAGGTTTTGGTGCCTATTTCTCTAGCAAGACACGCGGAAATAGTAACTGACTTCCTGTGACGGCAGTGAAAGGCGAATAACCAGACTCGTTTGGCATCGTCCGGAGACCCAGCAGGACGACAGGTAAAGACTGAATCCATTCCTGTCCTCTGGCAATGATCGCGGTCTTCAGCGTACGGTGTGCCCTCTCCAGAAGCTCATTTGAGGATGGGTGGTATGCCGTGGTCCTGATGCGATGCAATCCCACCATCCGTGATAATTCCCTAAAAAGGTCAGATTCAAATTGGGCACCTCTATCGGTTACCACATACAAGGGAACTCCAAAGCAAGATACCCAGGTGTCCAAAAATGCAGCAGCTACAGTAGCGGCTGTTATATCAGCTACAGGAGTTGCTTCTAGTCATTTTGTTGATCTGTCAATACAAGTTAGTAGATATTGACAAGGTGAAGAATATTGAGATCCATAAGGTGTTGATGGTGGTAATGGGCCAACCAAGTCAATATGAACAATCTCAAAACGTGAACATGGAGTGTCGAAACTTGCTAGTGGTGACTTGGTGTAATTCACCTCGGTCGTCTGCTGGTCACCCAGCCAGTTTTCCCCATTACGGTGCACCTTCGCAGACTGGCAGGAACAGCAGGTCTTGACCCAGCTGCGTATATGACAATCCATATTGGGCCAGAAGTATCTTGATTTCAAAATCCTTAACGTAGCCTTGATTCCTGGATGTGTGAGAGAATGGAATTTATTAAAAATAGGCAAACGACATGAGGTAGGAAGAAAGGGACGTGGATGTGCCGTGATCATGTCGCAGAGTAAAATAGTGTCCTTGGCTACTGGAAACTTCTTGAGGCGATCCTTGTAGGTCTTCATCTCGTCATCCTCCCGTTGATGTTCCGCGATGGAGATGAGGTCGTAATCATCTATTTGGATGGTGTTAACAGCGCGGCTCAAACAATCTGCTACGATGTTATCCTCTCCCTTGATGAACTGGACCGATGTAATATATTCCATAATGACAGTCCAGTATCGTTGTTGGCGATCGGTCTTGGCTACATGGGAACTGTGAAAAGAGATTGTGAGAGGTTTATGGTCTGTAAACAAAGTTACACGCCGGCCCTCAATTATGTGGAACAAGTGTAACACAGCCAGATATGCAGCCAAGAGTTCCCTGTCATATGTAAAGTACACCTTCTGGGAGTCACTCAACTTCTTAGAAAAGAAGGCTACAGGTACTGGATTGCCATCCACCATCTGATGAAGGGCAGCCCTGACAGCCACTTGTGAACAGTCTGTTACATGCTGATAGTCTGCACAATGAGGTACAGGATGGCGAAGAGTACAGGCATCTTGAAGAGCTTGTTTAATGGTGTCAAACGACTGTAAATGTTGTTGCTCCCATGGTAGTTGTGATGACTTTGGATGGTGTCTAATTAGTTCACTTAAAGGATGCACAATATCAGAGAAGTGAGGAATCATTCTCCTATAAAAACTGACCATAACAAGGAAGCGGCGTAAGGTTGCAGAATTCTTCGGCCGAGGAATGTTGGAAATTTCTTCTTTCTTCTCTCGTGGTGGTCACAGGCCTTCTAAAGATACTTGGTGTCCCAGGAAACGTTTTAAATGGCAGGGGAAAATTTACCAGTTCACATGCCTTCCCAATGGTATTTCTGATGGCCCTCGGCTGTTTACTAAGTTAATGAAGCCCATCTTTACTAAGTTGAGAGAGAAGGGATACACTATCACCAGCTTTATTGATGACACTCTCTTGAGCAGCAGTTCATGGTTAGGTTGCAAGGAATGCATTCAAAGCACAATACACGTCTTAAGCAAAATGGGTTTCTGCATCAATGAAGAAAAGTCTGTGTTACAACCCACCAAAAGAATTTAATATTTAGGTAATATCATCAACTCAATGACCATGACAGTTACGCTACCAGAGTGCAGAATAATTAGCCTTGTGAATAGTTGTAAACAATAAATGAACAAAAAGAAAGACAAAATCAGGGAAGTTGCTAGAGCAATAGGTATTTTGGTCGCTGCAATCCCAGCAGTTGAAATGGGTAAGTTACATTACAGAAAGTTAGAAAGGGCAAAAATTGCAGCTTTAGCAAAAGAAAGAGGCAACTTTGAGAAATGGATGGAAGTTACAGAAGTTACAGAAGAAATGAAAACTGGTGGGTAAATCATGTGGCAGATGAAAATAGGAAAATTTTCAGGGCAGGTACTGAAATTGAGATGTACACTGATGCTTCAAACTTAGGTTGGGGCTGCTACCTTAACCAACAAACAGCAAATGGCAGGTTGTTGCCAGAAGAGAGAGAATTACATATTAATGCACTGGAACTCAAAGCCATCCTTTTTTCCCTGAAATCATTTGAACAACAAATTCAGGGGAAGAACATAAAAATATTTCGTGACAACACCACAGCAGTGAACTATGTTAATGAAATGGATGGCATAAAATCTGAAATCTGTAATGATATCTGCATTAAGATATGGGAATGGTGTGGAGAACACAAAGAATGGATTATATGTTCTCATACCAGGTAAAGCAAACCTCTTGGCTGATACAGCATCTTGCAAATTTAATGATAAACATGAGTGGAAACTGGATGAAAACATTTTTGGGGATATCTGCAAAATTTTTGGATTTATTTGCATCCAAACTTAACAAATAGGTGAAAAAGTTTTGTTCATGGAAACCAGACCCTGAAGCTGAACATTTTGATGCATTCTCAATAAACTGGGCACAGTTTGAATTGATTTACATGTTTCCACCTTTTTCCTTGCTTGCCAGGTGTCTGCAGAAGGTTCAGGCAGAAAAGGCTAAAGGATGGATGGTTGTGCCACTATGGACATCCCAGCCCTGGATGGGAATGTTAGTGAGAATGCTCATCAGGGAACCTCGCCTCATAACGAGGAAGAAGAATGTATTAAGGGTGAGGTTTTTGAAAAATTGAAAATAAAGAGGTACGTGGGTAATTTTTTTTTTTCACTGATAGATGTTTATTACACGATGTTAGTTTAGTAGTTACAAGTGAATTGACTCATAAATAACTGCATGAAAAATAAAAAATCAATAAAAAAAATTTTTTCCTACAAACTTTGTCACTAGAGGACATATTTCAATTTTGCCAGTACGGATATGAAGTATGTCATATACCAAAACTTTTCACTTCATAGAAATTTTTTTTTTTATTTTGATTGCCATTACAATTTTTTTTTTTCGATTTATTTTTTTTATAAAATTATATTGCAGCACTTAAAAAAAAATCAAATTCTATGAGGTGAAAATGTAGCAGCTTTATTGAGCTTTAAAGTGATACCTCAAAATTGAAAATCCATTGAGAAATGTGGGAGAAGATACAATTTGAATGATAAAAAGTGGAAACTGAGAAAAAGGCAAAACCCCCCAGAGATGTCCTTTTGGTTCTCTATGACCATGTACATTTATTTGGGTTGGATATTTGATGGTCATACACCATCATGTGCATCATATATCCTTTTTAGGCATATTTAGACTATTCTGTAAACTCATATGGCACCTGGCCACCCCTACAATGATTGTAGTTAATAGTTGCTTGAAGGTGAGGGTGTCTCCCATCCATGCATGGTCGTTACAACTTGTAATTTCCACTTGCACCGTTTGTTTAGATATTGTAAGGCAAAAAAGGCAGGTAAAATAGGCTGGATTGTGGCTTGCAAGGTGTGAAATAACGGGCGAGATACTCAATAGATCCTTCTCCCATCGCAGTCAAATGGGAAGGGGAGAGGGTGTGTTCCTGTGTACGCCATAGTATTAAGTTGCCAGCGCCCACCTTTCCTTACCAAAGAAACCACTTTCCATGGTTTTTTCCATGCTTATTATCATCATTTATGGTACAGAATGTGGGGAGAGGGGAAGCCCTGGGCTGCAGTGGGCGTGGCAGGAGCCCTTTAAAGTTTAAATACCCCACGTATTTTAGTGTATTTCCCCAAAATACTCCATCACTATGTTGCCTATGTTTGGGGATGCTTTGGTGGTGTTTTGGGGATTTTCAATTTTTTTTCAGATATTTCGATACCACCGGCCCTTAAGGCTGTCCCTGTCATCAGAAGAGCATCCCATTATGAAACACACAAAGTTGATGGCCTGTCTACTGTCAGGGAAAAAATGTGAGTGAGGAATTTCTGAAGCAGGTACAGCACTCATCATGGCGTCCTGGAAACCAGGAACAGAAAAGCAATACAGACCGCATCTTAAAAGATGGACACAATTTTGTAGTCAATGAGAAGTTGATCCCTTTACTCCCACTGTAGAACAAATCATCAATTTCTTATCTGAAACTTTTCGCAGAGGTGTTGGGTGTTGGGTATGAGTGTATCAACACTGCAAGGGCAGCTCTCTCCTCACTAGGGATAGTGGTGGATGGCCGCAGGGCAGGGGACCCTCTCGTCGTCAGGTTGCTAAAGGGAGTATTCAATCTACCCCCAGCTAAACCCAGGTACAGTATATTAAAACTTGGGATGCCAAGCCAGTTTTAGAAAAATTGAGAGGCATGAGCCCTTTACATTCTCTCTCCTTAAAATATTTAACTTTGAAATTAGTTATGTTGTTGGCACTTACGCAAGCAGCCTAAGTGAAAACTCTACACTTGTTACATTTAAAGGATATCATCATAGGCAAGGATTTTATATGTATGTGGTTAGCAGGCAATATTAACCAGTGCAGATCAAATTTCATTGTTCAGTTTATCAAAGTGAAAGCTTATGTAAAGGATAAAATTTTGTGTGTATTTGAAACTTTGAAAATGTATATCAGTAGAACTAAGCATATAAGAAGTAATGTTGAAGATGAGAGCAAATTGCTCATTAGTTTCATTAAACCACATAAAAATGCCTCTAAAGACACAATTTCTAGGTGGATCAAGTCAGTCCTTCACATGTCTGGTGTGGATACTATAAAATTTACTGCCAGAAGTGTTCGCCCAGCTGCAGCATCAAAGGCCAAGGCAATGGCAGTTCCAGTTGCCCACATCATGGCAAAGGCTGGCTGGGCTAGGGAGGCAACATTTGCCAAATATTATGATAAAACCATAACCCAAGATACTGATCCCTTCCAAGAAGCAGTATTAGAATAGTTAGTTAATTGTTAAAGGTGCCATAAAGTAATTTGGGTGTCATCAGTTTATAATTGCTCAATAAACACTACATGTTATTCAGTTTTATTTAACCAGCTAAAAGCACGGATTCTTAACATAATAAAGAAGAAATATGAAAAATAACAATATTAAGGTACGACTTCCACATGCCTTTAAAACCTCATGGGAAAGCATACTTCAGCAGAATAGTAATTTGCTGAAGTAAAATAGATGAAGTACACGAGACTTACCGTAGGTTAGTTGAAATATGTTTCTAATTTTACGCAGCAAATCATGTCTGCTGAAGGAAGCTTTCACATGCCCTCCTCTCCCACCCATAATTGTATGAAGTGTCGTGAAATGAACAACATTAATCGTGGTATTGGTGAAAAAAATTTTGATCATGTGAATTGTCGTACACTTTAAAGTCTGGCGGCGTGGGGTGACGTGGTGTATCTTATGTGAAAGCTTCCTTCAGCAGATGTGATTTGCTTTGTAAAGTTAGAAGCACATTTCAATTAACGTATGGTAAGTCTCGTGTACTTCATCAGTTTTCCATACTGCATTGCTTTCATCCTCAGACCTATTCACTATCATCACCTTACTTTTCTCACTACTAAACCTAGCTCCAAAGTCTCTCCCATATCCATCCACAACATCTAGCATTCTCTGCAACTCAACTGTTGACTTACTCATGACCACCACATCATCTGCATAAAGGAGCACACCTATCTTCTCATTCCCAAATCTTATTCCTGCATTCATTCTTCTCAATCTGGCTGCTAACTCCTCTGTATGCAAACTGAAAAGGGTTGGTGACAAAATACATCCTTGTCTAACTCCTCTCTCACCCTTCACACTGTCTGTCTCTATATCTCCATCTGTATTTAGCTCTGGTGTCAACATACATGCTATGCACTATGTTGATTATTTTTTCACTGAACCTAATCTTTCTTAGGACTTAAGAACATAAGAACATAAGAAAGGAGAGAAGCTGCAAGAGGCCACCAGGCCTATACGAGGCAGTCCCAGTGTGCTTAACCTACCTAATTCCATCTATCTTCCTCATCCATGAATTTATCTAACCTTTTAAAGCTGCCTGTTGACTCAACTTTGACTACGTGCCCACTGAGACTGTTCCACTCATCAACCACTATGTTTGAAAACCAGTTCCTTCCCATTTCCTTCCTAAACCTAAATTTTTCAAGTTTAAACCCATTATTTCTGGTTCTGTCCCTGCTACAGATCCTAAGAACTACATTCATGTCCCCTTTGTTAAAACCCTTATACCACTTAAATACTTCTATCAGGTCTCCTCTTAACCTACGTCTCTCTAAGGAATGCAGACTAAGTTTTTTCAGTCTCTCTTCATAGGGAATATCCTCATTCCCTGTATCCTTTTAGTCATCCTCCTTTGCAATGACTCCAATTGAGCTATGTCCTTCCTGTAATGTGGAGACCAGAATTGTACCGCATAGTCAAGATGTGGCCTGACCAGCGGGACTCCTGCTTTTAACACTTCTAAAGATGAAACCTAATACTCTATTCACCTTATTTCTGGCCTCGATCCATTGCTTCCTTGTACCGAGATCAGAGCTAACTATGACTCCTAAATCTTTCTCATACTTGGAACTTCCTAGTCCCACGTTATCTATTCTGTAACTATTGTTTAGATTATCTCTACCCATGCTCAGCACCCTGCACTTGTTAATATTGAACTGCATTAGCCATCTATCTGTCCATTCTTTCATCCTATCCAGGGCAGCCTGCAAAGCCTTGGCATCTGAATTGGATATGAGACTGAGGAAGTGGTTCATAACCCAGAAAAGTACAGTAAGAAAGGACTAAAGAAACTTACGTATGAGCGGAATGTAATGTATTCCAACATAAATGGAGTGATATCGGGATTTTAGAACTCAACGATTACTTGAGGACAAGAACCCAGATATTGTGGGTCTTACTGAAACAAAACTGAGAGAGAGAGAAGACCTGATGATGGTTGGAGAAGGGAAATATAATGTTTGGAAAAGAAATAGAGTAGGTAAGATGGGAGGAGGAGTGATGTTGCTGGTTAAAAAAGATATAAAGGTGGATCAAGTGAAAGAAGGTATGGGAAAGGCAGAAGTGCTAAAGATCAGAGCAGAAACTAATGAAGGAAAAAGAGGCACTACATAGTGGTGTACGTACCACCTAAGACAAATGCATGGTCAGTACAGGAATATGAAGAAATGATAAGTGATACAGGAACATGTCTGGAAGAAATGTTGGGTGGCTGTGAACGAACTATAATGATGGGAGATTTTAATTGTAAAGAGGTGTGTTGGGAGGACTGGTCAATGGAAGGATCAGAGACAACATGGGAAATACACTATTGACACTGGCAATGGAAAATGTGTTAACTCAGTGGGTCAAAGAAGATACTAGGTTTGGAGGAGAGGGAGCATCGTCAAGACTGGACTTGGTCTTTAGTACAGAGCCAATGGTCATTGAGGAGATGAGGGTGGAGTGCCCTTTAGCAAAGAGTGATCATGCAGTTTTGGAGTTCAAGGTGATAGATGAAGAGAAATCTAGAAGAAATGAAGAATATAAAGTGGGAAGATGGAATTATGCCAAGACAGATTTTGGAAACCTAAAGAAATTCTTTCAAGAGACAAATTGGATGAAATTCAAGAGTGCTAAGGAGCAAATGAAAAGTGGAAGGAATTTATAAAAATATACAAAGAAGGTGAGAAAAATTTGTACCAATAAGACAACATAGAGAAGTTGGAAAGCAGGACTGGTTTAACGATAGATGTGAAAAGGCTAGAACAAGAAAAGAGGATGCATGGAAGAGGTGGAGAAGGAAAAGACGGATTAAGCAGTGGGAAAGTTACAAAAGAGCAAGAGCAAGAAATGAATATGTGTTGATTAGAAGAGAAGAAAGAAAGAAACAAGAAAAGGATATAATTGATAAATGTAAAGACCAACCAAGGCTTTTTACAGACATGTGAACAACAACATCAAAAATAGAAAGTATTGAAAGTTTAGAAGTAAATGGAGTATGCAGTGAAGATCCCAGGAAATGGCAGAGGCTATGAATGGATGCTTTCGGAAGGTATTCACAAAGGAGACTGCTTTTGACAAACCACTGGTAATGGAACAGAAAGGGATTATGAAGGAGTTTCAAGTAACTGTGGAGGAGATCAAGAACATGATGGGGAGTTTAGAAGTGAGAAAAGCTGTGGGACCTGATGGGGTATCAGGATGGATTTTAAGAGAATGCAGGGAGCAACTGGCAGAAAAAGTTTGTGAAGTAATTGATGCCTCATTAAGGGAAGGTGTAGTGCCCCAAGACTGGAAAAGAGCTAACATTGTCCCAATCTATAAATCAGGTAACAAGAGAGACCCATTGAACTATAGACCAGTGTCACTTACAAGTGTGGTAGCTAAGATGTGTGAGAGGGTGGTGAAGAATAGATGGACAGACTTCTTGGAGAAAAATGACATACTTTGTGAGTGTCAATTTGGTTTTAGAAAAGGGCGTTCATGCACGACAAACCTGATATGTTACTATTCGAGGGTGATAGATGTAATACAGGAAAGAGATGGTTGGGCTGATGGAATATATCTGGATTTAAAAAAGGCCTTTGATAAGGTACCACACCAGAGACTGATCTGGAAACTTGAAATGGTAGGAGGAGTGCATGGCAGTTTACTAAAATGGATGGAAGACTTTTGGTAGGAAGAGAAATGAGAACAATAATTAAGGACAGACCATCAGAATGGGGATTGGTGGAGAGTGGAGTTCCACAGGGATCAGTGTTGGCACCAGTAATGTTCGCAGTCTACATAAATGACATGGTGGATGGGGTGTCCAGTTATGTGAGCCTATTTGCAGGCGATGCAAAATTGTTAAGAAAAGTGAGATGTGACAAAGATTGCGAACTACTCCAGGAAGACTTGGACAGAATATGGAAATGGAGCTGTACATGGCAAATGGAGTTCAACACGACAAAATGCAAGAAAATAGAGTTTGGCAAGAGTGAAAGAAGAATCAGGAGTATGTACAAGATAGGAAATGAAGACATAAAACCAGTCATGAAGAAAAAGACCTTGGGGTGACAATTACCAATGACCTATCGCCAGAGAGACATATAAACAAAATAATTGGAGAAGTATTGAACTTATTGAGGAACATAAGAGTGGCGTTCGTATATTTAGATGAAGAAATGATGAAGAAAATAATTACTGCAATGATAAGACCGAGGCTTGAATATGCAACAATACAGTGGGCTCCGAACTTAAAGAAACACATAAGGAAACTAGAGAAAGTACAGAGGGCTGCAACAAAATGGTGCCTGACTTAAGAGATTTGACTTATGAAGACAGACTGAAAAGAATGCAACTTCCAACCCTGGAAAACAGAAGAGAAAGGGGAGACCTGATAGCAATATACAGAGTGATGATTGGCATGGAAAAATGGATAGGGAAGATCTGTGTATGTGGAATGAAAGAATGTCGAGAGGGCATGGGAAAAAACTAAAATGGCCACTTATAGGAGAGATGTGAAAAATATAGCTTCCCTCATAGAAGGGTGGAAGCATGGAATAGTTTAGACGTGGAAGTGGTCAACGCAAGGAATATTCATGATTTTAAGAAAAAGCTGGACATTAATAGATATGGAGACGGGACAACACGAGCATAGCTCTTTTCCCGTATGTTACAATTAGGTAAATACAATTAGGTAAATACACACACACACACAAAAAAAAAAAAAAAAAAAAAAAAAAAAGGGCAGGTCAACTCAGACTTTAGGGGGCGGTGCAGAATTTACTTCGGGATAATTGTCTCTCCGAAACCTTCAGTCCCTAAATTACCAGATGATGTAGTTTATTTTCTTATAATCAAATATCTTTCCTATCAGGAGGGCATTTTTAAATGTCTTGTGTGGTTTCATCACAGCATGACTCACACCCTAAAAAATGATGTATCACTGAACACTTGTGTTTATGCAAAAAAAAAAAAATGATGAATATTTTTCTCTTTTGATAAATGTCAACCTTTGATGTGTGTGTGTGTGTGTATTTACCTATTTGTATTTACCTATTTGTGTATTACAGGGCCCGAGCTAAGCTCTCTGTGTCCTGTCTCCTTGTCTATTCCTGTCATATCTCTCTTTCATCTGATTGACACTCACCGCATCAATAACATCACTGCTCAGTTTATTCCACTTATCAATGCTACAATGCGGGAAACTGTATTTTCTCACGTCATTTAGACAGATGTCTTTTTCCATGTCCTCGGAGATGATTACTTGTGGTCACCTTTATCAACTCTCTGTCCAGTATGTCAATCTTGTTCACCAATTTATACATAGTTATCATGTCTCCTCTTGTTCTTCTCTCTTCTAATGTGGTCAGCCCCAGCTTCCTCAGTCTTTCCTCATAGTCTAACTCCTGAGTCCTGGTACCATCCTTGTTGCCAGCCTCTGTACCCTTTCTACCTTCTTCACATTTTTCTTCATATGCGGTGACCAGACACAAGCTGCATATTCTAACTGGGGTCTTATTAAGGTACATAATATCTTCTTCATCATTCCTTCATCTAGGTAGTGGAATGCAAGGCCAATATTTTGAAGCATGTTATATGTTTTCCAAAAAATCTTGTTAATGTGTTTCTCCGGTGACAAAGTGTTTTGCACGGTTACTCCTAAGTCTTTCTCCTCATTGGTCTCTTTAATTTTCTCATCACCCAGCCTGTAATCCCAGTTTGGTCTGTATCTACTTCTTCCCATTTTCATAACATGGGTCTTGTCTATATTAAATTCCATCTGCCACTCCTTACTCCACTCATATATTTTATCAAGATCTTCCTGTAACTTGTTACAATCTTCCACATTCTTTACTCTCCTCATAATTTTAGTATCGTCCGCAAACATGTTCATGTAACTGTCAATTCCTACTGGCATATCATTAACATAAATCAAAAACATGATGGGACCAAGCACTGACCCTTGTGGAACTCCACTGGTTACCTTCTTCCACTCGGACTTCCTTCCTCTCACCACTGTTCTCATTTCTCTTCCCATTAAGTAATTTTCCATCCATTTTGCTAGTTTATCATTTACTCCTCCAATCTTCTTTAGTTTCCACATCAGTCTATTGTGTGGTACTTTATCAAAGGCCTTTCTCAAGTCCAGGTAGATAGCATCCACCCATCCCTCTCTATGTTGTAGTATGTCAGTCACTCTTGAATAAAAACATAATAAATTGGATACACGATCTTCCTTTTCTGAAACCAAACTGTCTTTCACTCAGAATGTTTTCACTTTCTAGATACTCACTCCACTTAGCTTTAATTACTTCTTCACATACCTTGCACAATATACTAGTTAATGATACTGGTCTATAATTTAGCGGTTCCATCCTACTACCATTCTTATATATAGGCACAATGTCAGCTCTTTTCCACTCTTTCGGGACTAATCCTGTTCGTATGGAGGTTTCCACAATATCAAATACGGGGTTCAACAATTGATCCTTACATTCATTTAGCAACCTCCCAGATATGCCATCAGGCCCCATTGATTTATTAATATCCAGATTGCTTATAATTTTCCTTACATCTTCCTTAGTAACCATGATGTCCTGCATTTGCTTTATTTCCGTAGGCCTTCCTCCTATAAAATTCTCCTCCTTTGTAAACACTTTGCAAAAGATGTCGTTCAAAATTTCAGCTATATCTCCAGCATCCTCATATACTTCTTCCCCATTTATTACCTTTACTATTGTCTCCCTTATATTTAGTTTTCCATTTATGAATTTGTAAAACATTTTTGGGTCACTATCACAGTTTTCCACCACCCTCTGTTCATATTCCTTCTGTGCTGTTCTCCTTACTTCAACATATCTATTCTTTGCTGTTTTGTAAACTTCTCTTGATAATACATCACTGTTTTTCTTAAGTTTCTTCCATGCCTTTTCTTTGTTCTTTTTTGCTTCTTCACAATTTCTATTAAACCACTGTTTATTATTTAAAGTCCTCTTTCTGTAATATGGCACAAACTTTTTCACAGCAGAGTTATACAAATCCATAAATTTATCGTATTTCAATTGCATATCCCTTTCCTGGTATACCACAGACCAGTCAATTTCATTAAATAACTCCCTTATATGGTTATAATTTGCCCTAATATAATTTAATTTCACTTCACAATATTTAAACTGACGTCACCGAGGCAACAAATGAGATGTCTATGCCGCTCCTCGTCAGTCTATTGTTCGTCCTCGTCTGGTCTACACATGAGCTCGGATCTCAGGTGTTTTGCCAGCTGCTCCTCGGAGCCTGCAGCTGCCCTTTTCTTTGCCTGCTTCTCCTCGGAGTTGTCCTGGTCAGTTTTCACCTTCTCCTTTACCCTGCGCTGCTGATACATGGTGGTACACTTCTCGATCTTAGGATTGTGTTGGCTTATTTGCCCTGTTGTCGGGTGGCACCGTTTGCAGATGGCGGAGCCAGCAGGGCTTAGCGATTCGCCCCTTCGTTCCTTCGCCCGGTTGGCTATCCCCTCCACGGGGCAAGAAACGCCCTTGCGAAGATGGTGCTTGGTCTGATGTTCAGCTGGGAAAAAGGGACCACCGTGACCCTAGCCATGACCGAGCGTTTCAGCTGGCTTCATTCGGCTGGCGGGCCAAGAGGGATGTCAAGAAGGTGCAGTGGCAGTGGTTGGGGTGTTGGGTAGGCCGAAGGAGAGCGGAGGATATGAGGAATTGAGGAAGGAAACCAATAGGCTGCTGAGACAGGAGGTGCTAGACCTAAAGATAGAATGTAGCAAGAGGGAAGGGGACTACGGCGTCAGCTTCCTAGACTTGGACGGTGCCCTGCCACTTGGAGTGTATGACAGGGACGGTGTACACCTGAATAGTGAGGGGGACAGGAGGATGTGCAGAAGGTTTCTTGAATGGGTGACCGCGACATAGAGATTGTGTGAGATGAGGGAAAAGAGGCAGGAGTGTGAAAGGGAGTGACTGACGAGAGAGAAAGGGTGTCTGAGGATAGGATGTGTGAATGTGAGAGGATGGGATGTTGGAAAATGGAAGACCTCAGCAGGGAAATGAATGTATGGAATGTAGAGGTAGTCTGTGTAACTGAAACCCAGCTAAGAGAGAGAGTAGAACTGGAGTCAGAGAGTTTTAGAATGATAGGTAAAGGTAGGAGTAAGCAGCAGAGGAAGGGGAGGGTTGGAGTAATGGTAAGATTAGATGCAGGCGTGGACATAGAGGAGTTAGACGTAAGGGAGTGTGAGATGAGTGAGGATGTTATGGCAGTGAGATTAGAGTATAAGGTAGGTAGGGACAGAGAAAATAATATTAATTGTGTGCTACATGACCGTTGAAAGAGCAGAAGCGAGAGCTGAGAATGAAAGAAAATATAGGATTATTGAAAGGCTGGTACAAGAGAATAAGAATGAAAGAGTAATTGTGATGGGGGACATGAATGGTCATATAGGAATATTGGGTGAGGAAGTAAATGGTAATGGACAATTGTTATTAGATTTTGTGGAGAGGAATGAGCTTGAGATTTTGAATGTGACCATGGCAGAGGGTAGAGTGACATGGTGTGGAAAGGAAAGTGAATCTGTCATTGACTACATGGTGGTTAACGACAAAGCGAGGGAACGAGTAAAAGGCATGTGGGTGGATGAGGAGAGAAAGATTGATGTAGCGGTGACCATAATGTTATGGTATTGGAGTATGAGTGTGTGAAGGAGAAGGTAAAAGTGACTACACAGGGAAGGGAAGGTGGAAAGTTAGAGAGGCAGACTGGGATAGTTTTAGAGAAGCGATAGAGAAGATGGAATGGAAGACTGATGAGAACGGGCCACAGACAGAGAGAGGAGTGGATGAGTGTAATAGGAGTCTAGTTAGGAAATTAACCATAGCTGCAGAGGAGAGTATTGGTAGGACAGAACCAAGAGGTAAAGGGAGAGAAAGGAAAGGGAAGAGGTGGTGGAACAATGAGATAGACAGGGCAAGGAAGGAAAGAAGGCAACTGAATAGGAGATGTAGGAGCCTTAGAAGGTACAGACAGAACAGTGAGGTAGAGAGAATAGAGTATGATAGAGTGTGGGATGAGTATAGGAGTAAGCAGCAAGAGGTGAAGGCATTAATCAGGAGGGCCAGAGGGAATGAGGAGAGGAAAATTATTGAGGAACTTAGGAGAAAGGGTGAAGAAGGAGGTAGGGAATGGTATAAATTTTTAAGAGGAGAGGAAGATAATAAAGTAGAACATGTAGAAGAGTTAGTAATGAATGGAAGGAGAATTAGGGAAAGGGAGGAAATGATTGGAGAGATAGAAGAGTACTGGAAAACTATTGGAGGAGTAAATGAACCAGCTAGGAACTTAGGAAACATCACCCTAGATAGGAAAATAGAGGAAGGAATGAATGAAGAGATCAGTATGGAGGAGATTGAGAGGTATGTGAAGAAACTAAAGAGAGGTAAGGCTCCGGGTATCGATGGGATTCTGAATGAATTTTACAGAGAGAGTGGTCGAGGAGTGATTGAGGGGCTGCATGAGTTGTTTGGAAGGATCTGGAGGGATGAAAGAGTGCCTGCAACCTGGAATGAAAGTAGAGTGACACTTATTCATACAGGAGGTAGTAAAAGTAGGAAGGAAATTAGGAACTATAGACCAATAGCAGTGTGTGATTCAGTGTGTAAGATATTCTGTGGTGTGTTGAATGAAAGACTGAGTGAAGTGATAGAAAGAAATAGGGTAATGGGTGAGGAACAGAATGGGTTTAGGAAGGATAGAAGAGGTGAGGATAACATGTATGTAGTAAATGAAGTGATAGGGAGAGCGAGAAAGGACGGTAGGAAGAAGTATTTAGCTTTTCTAGACATAGAGAAGGCTTATGATAGAGTAGATAGGAGAATGCTGTGCAAGGTATTAGAAAAAGTTGGGGTGAGTGAGAAGATAGTGAGAATCATTAGGAGTATGTATGAGAATACAAGAGCAGTGTTTAGTATGGGGGATCTGGTGACTGGATGGGTGAGTAATGAGAGAGGAGTGAGACAAGGCTGTGTTCTTTCCCCTTTACTATTTGGCCTATATGTGGAGGAGATGGCAGCGAGAGTGAGGCGAACAGGATTAGGAGTGAAAGTGGGGAATGATGTGCTGAGCATTCTCCTGTATGCAGATGATGTGGTGGTCCTTAGTGAGCACCATGCAGAGCTGCAGGAAATGCTGAACGCTGTGAGTGAGTATGGAAGGGATTTTGACGTTAGATTCAGCAGGGAGAAGAGTAAAGTATTAGTAGTAAATGGGGATGCATTAGACAGGAACAGGACATGGATGCTGGTTGGGGAGGAAATAGGAAGAACAAAGGAGTACAAGTATCTGGGTATTTGGGTGGATGAAAGAGGGTGTGAAAGGACCAAGCAGGAAAGAATAGCACGGACTAACCAATGGGTGGGGAGGCTAGGTAGTGTAGCACGGTGCAGGGCAAATAAGTATGAGGTTGTTAGAGGACTATGGAAGGGAGTAGCTATCCCCAGCATCATGTATGGTTTAGAAACAACAGTGTGGACTAGGAAAGACCTGAATAGGCTAGAGGTTCTGCAGAACATGACAGGCAGGATAGCGTTAGGTGCCAACAGGTATGTGGCAGTGGAGGCGATCAGAGGAGATATGGGATGGAGTACATTTAGAGAAAGGTTAGCTAAGGCAGTGTTGAGGTATAGGGTTAGACTGCAGAGGATGGATGGGAGTAAATGGGCAAAAAAGGTGTACGAATGGAACGTGTATGGACAGTGGGCACAGGAGTCATTTAATATAGAAATTTGGGTGGGTGAAATAGGAATGCTTGTTAGAAGAACCATAGGACATGGAAGTGTAGATGCGAGTAAGAGAGAAATCAATAGGCGTGTGGAAGAGAAAGGAAAAGCAGAGTGGAGGAGGGGGATGAGTGAGAAGACAACGCTAGAATGGTATCGGAGAAAGGACCGGCCTAGGTGTGAAAGTTTTTATGATGGGAGCCGCGGGGGGGGAACTGCTGTTCAGAGCCAGGACCAAGTCCCTGGAGGTGAACAACAGGGTGTATAGGTGGAAGAATGGAGGAAGCAAGGTGTGTGAGGTATGTGAGAGGGGTGTGGATGAGACAGTAGAACACTTGATGCTGGAGTGTGAGGGGTATGGGTGTGCAAGAGACAGGATGTTAGGTGTAGTGATAGAAGAAATAGGAGTAGAAGCATGTAGTGAGATGAGAGAGAGGAATGCTAGGGAATGGATGGAGTACCTGCTGGGGCTGTGTGTTGAGACAGGTAAATGGTCGGGTGATTGAGGGTGTGAAAGATTTCTTAGAGAGTGCCTGGAGGGAACATATGAGAATGATTGAAAGGCAGGGACCCCTCAGGGACAGGGATGGGGATGGAGAACAAGTGTGAATGTGATGAATGATGAGGGAGGGGGGAGGGAGGGAAAGCTTTAATGCTTCAAACTTCCTGCCCCGTTCTTCCATTTCCAGGTGTGTATGGGAGAATGCCGATCCAAAGGTTACACCGACAGCAAGTGCTGGGTGACTCCCAACTTAAGCTCAAGCTCAAGCTGGCCCGTCCCTGGAGGATCGTGTCAGCCATTTGGGTTCCATTGTAGCGGAACTGTTTGCGAAGCTGGACAGGCGTTCTCCTGAGACGGTGCCCCAGGCTGACAGCGGGGACTTCAGTGGCTTTGGCAGCATCGAGAGTGCAGGATCCGAAGACGGTGAGGTGCGGAGGTGGCGCCCGACCGCTAGCGGGCTGGATGACCTCGGTGGCCACGGGCGCGCTTGAAGACGCTGATTTTCTTCGGCTTTGGAAGAACTGGCAGGGCATTTTATGGTCAGGAGAAGAAAGGTGAGCCCTGTCTGACCGTTTAGCAGGTATTTTAGATGATAGCCTCAGGCGTCGCCCACCTCGGAGGGGTGAAAACTACCTGTAGTAAGGTGAGGTTGCCCAGCAATGTTCCTAATCTGATTGTGCCTGCTACAAATGCAGTTATTACCAAGGCTCTAAGTGTCGGGGGCAGGCTGATTGATGCTCGCCTGGTTTTCACCAATGGCCTGCTCTCCAAGGCCCTGGTTCCGGTTGCCCAGTGCCTGAGTGACATTGGGGAGAGGAAAGGTAAGCCTGTGGATGATTACCTGGATGGCCTGAATAACTGTGTATGTCTCCTGACTTCTGCAGTGTGTTACCTTAACCAGCTCAGGAAGAAAGTGGCCCGCATTCACGTGAACGATTCAGCCCTTGTGGAGCTTTGCCGTTGGGACTGTGAAGTTGGCACTGCAGAGCTGTTCCCCTTTGATGTCATTAAGAAGTGTGAGGAGTTGCATCGGGCCAGGCGGCTGGGCAGGCCTTCTTTCCGGCCATACCGGTCAGGAGGTCCCAGGCGGACGGCTGCTTCCCGCCAGGCTCCCAGGAGGGCCCCTCCTTCCCAGAACTCAAGGTTTTGGTCTAAGCCTTTTTTAGGCCAGCGGCCTCCTCCGCTGAGGGGGAACCAGCAACACAGGCCGGCCCAGTGAACCCTTGCCGAGTGAGTATTACCATTAACTCTTTATCCAATACCTCTGACAATTTTATGAGCGGGAAAATTTTCACTGCTAGACAGCAGTGGCTAACTCTTTCCTCCGATAAATGGATTCTTGATGTGGTTTGTGGCCATGTGCTTGAGTTTGATGAGCTTCCCTTACAATCTGCTCTGCCTCGGCCCCTGTCCCTTTCAGAAAGTGACAGGGCGGCCCTGGATGCTTAGGTTTGTGGAATAGGGTATTGTTGAGAGATGTGAGCCCTCTCCTGGCAATGCTTTTTATTCCAATGTTTTTCCCACTGTAAAGAAAGACGGTACTACTGCCAGAGTCATTCTAAACTTGAAAGAGCTAAATCCTTATGTTACTCACACTCACTTTAAAATGGATTCCTTTAAGGATGTGGTGCATTTAGTCCAGCCCCAGTGTTTTTTCATGACTATTGATTTTCAGGATGCTTATTATTCTGTATATGTGAGACCTGAGGAAAGGTGTTGGTTCCGTTTTTTTTGGAAGGGCCAATGTTTTCACTCTACCTGTCTTTCTCAAGGGTTAACTTCTGCCCCTCAGATCTTTACAAAATTATTGAAACCAGTGTTCTGTCACCTCCAGTCCCTTGGGATTATGGTCATCTGTTATATTGATGATTGCATCTTCTTTGATCCCTCAGAGGAGGAGCTAATTAGCAATGTGAGTTATGCTCTGTATCTTTTTGATTCGGTTGGGCTCACTATTAATGTTAAAAAATCAGTTTTGGTCCCTACTCAGGAGGTGGAATTTTTGGGAATTATTCTAAACTCATGCCTCATGACTGCTACTCTGTCTCTCAGGAAAATGATAAAAATTCAGGAACTAGGTCGGTTGTTGTTGAAGGACCGTGTCTCTTTGCGTGATTTAGCTTCTTTCATTGGCCTCGCTGTGGCTGCTGAGCCAGCTGTCGACCTGGCCCCCGTTCGTTACAAGTACCTTGAGATCATTAGGAACAGGGAGCTTGCCGGGCACCATGGGGATTATGCAGCTAGAGTTTCTTTGGATGAGCATGCTAAGGAATTAGTCTTTTGGTGGGTTAATAATGTTCCCTTGCAATCTAAATCACTGCGTTCTTCTTCCCCTGACCTTGAATCGTTTGCCAATGCTTGTCTGACAGGTTGGGGTGTCATTGTCGGATCCGCGGTGTCGGGCGGCTCTTGGGCTCACGCGAAGTTAGACCACATCAATTGCCTAGAATTGCGAGCTATATTACTTGGTCTCCAGTCACTATGTAAGAATGTCAGTAATGCCCACATCCGCCTTCGTTCAGATAACACCGTGGCTGTCGCGTGCCTGAATTGCGGTGGGAGCACGAAGATCCGTCTTAACTTTTTGATAGAGGAGATCTATGCTTGGGCCGGGTCTCGGGGCCTTACCTTGTCTGCAGCTCATGTAAAGGGTACCCAGAATGTGGAGGCAGATTCTTAGTCTAGGTTAAAGAATTTAGACACCGAATGGATGTTGGACCCCCTTGTCTTTCGAAGGTTATGTGACATGTTTTATGTACCCGATATTGACCTGTTTGCGTCGCGCTTAAATGCCCAGGTGGCTACCTATGTTTCTTGGAAACCTGACCCTGCAGCTATTTTTGTTGATGCTTTTTCAATTAATTGGGCGGACAGGACTTCATATGCCTTTCCTCCTTTCAGTCTCATTGCCAGAGTGCTGCGGAAACTCCAGGTGGACCGGGCTTCCTTGATCGCGATTCTACCTCTTTGGCCGTCGCAAGCATGGTTCCCAAGGGCCCTTCAGTTTCTTGTTCAGCCACCAGTCCTCCCTCGCCTCCCTGTGTCATTACCGCAGAACCCTGCTTACATCCACCCGCGGGCCCAGTCTCTGGTGTTGACTGCGATGAGTTTATCAGGCGATCCTTTGAAGTCCAAGGCCTATCGCGAGACGTTGCCCAGCTTTTGCTTCACTCCTGGCGGAAGAGCACTTTACAACAGTATAGGCCGTATCTCTCAAGATGGGTGTCGGTTTGTCTCCGGCGGGAAATTGATCCGTTTCTACCACCTTTAAGTTTTCTTTTAGACTTCCTACTGTGTGAATTTCAGAGGGTTCCCGTTCGGAGTTATAGTACTATGAATACCATCCGTTCGGCCGTGTCTGCCATCGCTAGGATCGGGGGTCAACCAGCGGGTCAACATCCGTTGGTTATTAGATTTATGCGAGCCGTCTTTCAGGAGAGGCCTGCTTTTTCTCACTGTCAATGTACCTGGGACCCAGAGTTAGTGCTCAACTACTTAAAGAGTCTCGGCCCTGATGAACGTCTTTCACTCATTCAGTTATGCCGCAAATTAACTGCCTTAATGTTACTGGTTTCGGGGCAGCGTGGCCAAGTCCTAAGTTTCTTAGATATCCGTAATATGTCTGTCTTGGATTCCATGATAGTTTTTTGTATTGGGGATCTCCTTAAAACTTCTAGGCCTGGTTGCCACATTTCTGAATTATGTTTTGAAAAATATTTTGCGGACCAGCTTATCTGTGTCTATACTACAATTGTTAATTATTTAGAGAGGACTAAGGACTCTAGGGGTTCCATCACTGGCCTTCTTTTGACTACCAAACCCCCTATTAAGGTGGCTTCCCAGGATACCTTACGGCGCTGGGTCAGGGAGGTTATGGGAGCCGTGGGTATTGACCTCAATAATTTTTCACCTCACTCTACTAGGTCCGCCGCGTCTAGCAAGGCTGCGCTCCGTCTTCCGCTGTCCTCCATCCTTTCATCTGTGGGCTGGTCCAGGGAGTCTACCTTCGCAAAGTTTTATGGGAGGCCAATTAGCAAGAAGGAGTTATTTGCACAGGCGGTGTTGGCGGAGGATGGGTCTCCTCCATGAATATGTAAAATGTACTACGGTGTTTTGTGGTGGTTTTCATATGATTTCATTGTTTGTCCACATATTTGTACTTAATTGTATGCTTTTGGCTGGAATACATGAAGATGATACTATATGGTTTTCAGTCATTCCTGGTTTTGGGGTTCGGCTTGGTTTGAGGACCTGCTCTAAAGCTCTCATTTGTTGCCTCGGTGACGTCAGTTTAAATATTGTGAAGTGAAATTGTAAGATTAAACGATACTTACCAAGTTGAAGTTTGATCGTAATTTCACGAACATTTAAACGACGTCACTGAGGCAGTAAATGCCCTCCCTTCCCTCCCACGGCTTCTTGGTCGCCGTGTTTTGGGGTTTTTTCTTCACTCACTGAAAAATGTTTAGTTTTTGTAATTTTTATACTTTGTTCCTCAAACCAACACTCTGAAGGACTGACGAGGAGCGGCATAGACATCTCATTTACTGCCTCAGTGACGTCGTTTAAATGTTCGTGAAATTACGATCAAACTTCAACTTGGTAAGTATCGTTTAATCTTACAATTTTTCCTCCCTGCGTTCCACATTCTTATTCGTGGTTAATTCCGTATCCAGCTCAAAGCTTAGGACATCATGATCGCTTCTCCCCAAGGGACATTTATGTTCAATTTCCTCTTTTAGAGAGATGCCCCTGGTAAATACCAAATCCAACCTTGCTGCAACATCTTGTCCCCTGCACCTTGTTGGTGATCTCACCCACTGTGTCATCAAGTTATTTGTTGCTACCTTTAACAATTCCTCTGCCCACTCACCACCGTTTACTACTTCGTAGTCTTCCCACACTATTTCTTTACAATTAAAGTCTCCGACTATCATCACTCTGTCCTTTCTGATGAGTTCTTGCTTCATTCTGTCTAGAGTATTTCTCGTCACCATTTGGTACTGTTCATATTCCCAAGCATTAGTTCTGGGTGGTATGTATACTGTTATAATATTAATGTCCCTCTTGCCATCTGTTATAAGCATACTTATCACTTCCTCATTTCTCTTACTATAGTTCACCTCCTTCACTATCAGATCTTCCTTAGTAAGAACCATTATACCACCACCACCTTTATTTTTTCTGTCATTTCTCCATACTTTGTAGTGTTTTACAACAAATCAGTCTAGCTTTATTTCGGGCCTTAGCTTTGTTTCCACTACACACATTATGTCCGATTCGTTATTTCTTAGGTAATCCATACATTCTAGCCTCTTAGACAGAAATCCATCTATATTCGTGTAAGTCATTTGTATTCCATTCCTAGTCTCATTCTTCCATGTAATGTCTATTCCGCCTGTTTTATCCACCACTTCTTTAGCCTCCCATTTCTTATCCTCCAAAAAAACTTGGTCTCCTCCTCCTCTGTTCTTTTGTCGTTCCTCTCTTTCACTTCAGTTACAAGCTCTTTCATTTTCATGTGTGTGTGTGTGTGTGTGTGTGTGTGTGTGTGTGTGTGTGTGTGTGTCTATCACTCAGTGATTCAGTAGCCAGGTGTCAAGAGGGGTCATGTGTCATTTAGCTTTACTTTTCAGAAATAACTCCTTACAGGCATAAGTTGACTAGAATAAGAATCAGAAACTTCATGAAAAGAAGACAACAAGAAATAAATGTATAATTTTGAGACAGCTGTGGCTGACAGCTTGACTTTGAACCCTTGCCTCCCCTCCCTCACTTGTGTTATCTCCCCTATGAGACCCTCACCTCACTTCTACCTTCATCATATCATCCTCTTTCTATATCATAAGACTGCTATGATCTTTAAAATTTTTTCTCACTACCTTCATCATGACAACTATGCATCATATAAATCTCACAATAACACCATTACAAAAGCTTATTTTGAGACAGGTATAAAGCTGGACAAGACAATAATAATTACTTCGCAGTATTATTACCTCACTTCGACACACTAATAATGATTCAGAGGGTGTCGAGTTCAGCCATAAAACGGCAGATTTCCGTGGCACTGCTGATGGCTCCTTCCAAACCCTCATCCCTCAAGAACGAGCGAATAATACTTTTTAGAGAAGCGGGGATCTGATGCATTATCATCCTATCATGCTCCACGAAGTCACCATTACATAAACAATCATGTGTGAAAACTTCATATCAATGAGATGAATGAAAATAGCAAAACAAGGATGACATTATGAAAAATCTTCAGGAGTGAATATCTAAAAAATTTTCACAAAATCGGTATAAACTCTGACTTTTGTTTGGTATGAATTTAAACTACGTCTAAAATGTAATTTTTTGTCGGAATTAGATTATTTTGTAATGTAAATAGAAAACGAGATATAGGAAAGTGAAAAAATAAAAATAATAAAATAAAAAAAATGGCAGGCAGTTCAACTATGACTTTAGTCCCTTGGTTGGTCCGAGTCCAACTTATTGGGGTCCGAGTTATCGAGGTTAAACATAACTTTCTCTGGTAAAGTCTGGAACTCTCTACCTGCTTTTCTATTTCCAACTTCCTATGACTTGACTTTATTTAAGAGAAAGGTTTGAAGACATTTATTTCTTTTTTTGGATAACTCTTGGACCTGCAAGGAGACTGGCAACTAATTGGGCATTTTATTTTTACTTTATGTTGTCCTTGGCCAGCTTTCTCTTCTTAAATGAAAAAAAAAAAAAAAAAATAAATAAATAAATAAATAAAAAAAAAACGAGTCCACCCAGCTCAGTGGTGGAGGTGTTGCACCACACAAAAGATCATGAATACTTTCCCATGTGTGCATTCACACCGGCATGTCTCCCCTGCACATGCATAACAACCTGACTCCAATTTTTGCCAGTCAGGGAGTTTTCGTTCTTTAGCTAATTATACCTCCAAGGCACAACAAGGTTCATGGGGCAATAATTGGAGGCCAGCCACTCTCCAATCTCATAATATACCATCATAAATCTCCTCAAAAGTGTGCACATTTCTCCTTTAAGCATACAACATGAACTGGCTCTCCATCCCCGCCATGCACCCTGCACTTCTTATAGTTTACTCACCAACCCTTCGTTGCTTACATTGAAAAGATTATCAACTTAAAAAAAAATAAGTGTATGCGCCCTAATTGACGAGGCTAAATTTAAATTACAGCGACATCAAGCCTCATCTCTTTACTACACTTGGTATAATTTTCAAACTGAGGGGACAATTAAAAGATGATGATATTAAATAATGAATACAATCTTTACATGCTTGCAGAACAGGCTTCATAACTTTTTTCCCCCACTCCAGTAATTTTGGTATATTCTTGCAATATTACTTTCTTTTCTATAACTTTCTGGAAACATCTCCCTTCGTTACACTTTGTACATTATCCTTGAAGTTTTATTAGTCACCACCAATCACTAAACTTTCCCACATTGCTTCATCTTGTAATGAGTGAACTCTCCTGTGATTGGTGTAAATAAATTGTATATACTGACTTAATTCAAACAATCTTTCAAGTCTACTCTTATCATGCTATCTTAAATAAAATGTTCCTGCTAGTAGCATAACAAATAGCCTAGTATGAGAACACCCTACTGGACATTCTTTATAAAGAAAAGATACTATAATGTTTTACTTAAGTTCTTATCTAACGCATGATGAAGCAATGATAACATTGTAATCTATACTTAATCCTTATACCTTGAACACTGTTACCAAATGCCATTTTTGACCAAGTAATTTTCTCAATTTTTCCTTCCCTCCATAATTTGTCACTACTTTACTGTCATTTGAAGAGACAATTTACATATTCAAGCTGATATGTACTATCTATCTAAGTGATAATTTAAATATCTTATAATTGCCATCTTTATTTTCAGTAAGAAATTTGTACTTATTATCCAAGACTGATAGACATAACATATTCATTAAAAAATTTACAGAAAATAGTATTCACTTAAAAAAATTAGATAATCCTCTCTATTCTAATGAAACATCACCTATTGTTAGAACATTAACAGAACAAAAATAACTTCATCAACAGTACTATACTATCTTGAAGAAATTCCAAACTTCTTATTCCATTCCACATACATGTGAAGGTCCTTATCAGACACACTGGCTTTAATGCAGCTCAGGGCCTGCACAAAGTCATCCAGTGTTATGGGCCGTACCTACACAAATAAAATAAATACCAAGATCAATTAGATAATCACAGATGATAGCACAAAGTACTCTCTCCTGTATACAAAATATAAAATTCATTATTGCTACTAATTATTAACTGAGAAATATTTCATTATATTCACAACCTCCTACATGACATAGACACCCTGAAGTTCAACCACCACTACAGCACTAAAGCTGTGACAGCCGTGGTTCATGTAGTACCCTATGAGTGCCCATTATTGAGTATTATGGCACCAAGGAGGATAGCTACAGAGGATAACTAAGACGAAGAAGAGGATGCAAGGAGGATGGAAAGTACCACATACCTGCTCTACTGATATATGATGGATGTCATCAAAACTGATTGATCGAATGGGCCCGAGTGCAGCTTCCCGACACAGGTTGGCCATGTCTGCCCCTGAATAGCCTTCAGTCAACTTACAGATATGATCAATATCATCTGGCATTAATGAATGGCTCTGGCTTACCATCAGTTTCTCTGTGATTTGTTGTCGAGCCTAAAATTGTAATAAAAGAAAGATTAGCTTTCTTTTATCAGTTGATAAAACAAAATATATTACAGGGGTTTTCCCTCAATACACAAAAAATGGATCAAGAAAATGTGCGCATATATAAAAAAATGCACTACCCGAATAATAATGTTATAAATAAGATTGGGACCGGGACCCACCACGACTGACCCCTGAAACCTTCCCATAAAGGACCCCCATATCGATCATTCCTGCACTGTGTTCTTTATGTTATCTTTACATTTCACCATGTTACACACTGTGGACTTATTAATAGAGTAAAATCTGGCTACTTCACAGAGCTTCTTACCTGCCTGGCTATATATAGTTTCTCTTGAAGCAAATTTATTTTATGTTTCTTGATAAGCTATACCTTTAACACCATTCTCTTTTGTATTTTTTGGAAGGAGCCATACAGGGGATCCTCATGATTTGACCGTTCGCTGTTTGAATTATCGCCAATTCGAACTCAGTTAATTAATACCCAATCTTCAAAGTTCGACCGACTGACTCGCCAATTTGACATTCATATCTCACATGCCACCTACCTGGTCAAATCCGCCACCACCCCAAATTCGCAGCAAACTTGCCAGGCGGAAGTGTAAATCGACACTACCCTATGCGTCGCTTGATCTGCGTCACACTAGCACTTTTCTGTCAACTTTCTACAGACTTTTGTCGACGCTGGTCATCACACACAAGCTCGCTTCTGCCTTTGTCGTGTTTGTCAACTGTAAACAAACATGGCGGCCTCTTCACCCCCAGCAAACCGTTGCTATTTAAAATTTTCGTTGCTATTTTTGGCCTTTAATGCTCCCTATGAGAAACTCTTCAGACAGCTTTGTCCACTCATAAACAACAGAGTAGCTCATCTTGGCCAGTTATTCCTTGGAAGTTCTGCCTTGGAACGTCGCAGTCACACAAATGTAAACAAACAACTGAACTACTTTTCACTGTTAGACTAGGACAAAAAATATATATATATATACAAATATATTTACCTATCAAGATTCTATTGATCTCAAATTATAGCATCATTCCAATTAACAAGAAAATTAATTTTATTATAAAAGTGTTAATTAGAATCCATAGATCTCAATTTGACTAAAATTTTCATTTCATCTGACTCAAGACAACAGAAAGCCACCTCCAGCCCCAGCCCTAAGAAGCACAATTTCCTGCCTTTCAAAGATAAGCTTGAGCTTATAAGAAAGTGTGAGGCAGGTATAGCTCACAGTGTCGTTGTAGCACAAATGGGTGTCCCTAGATCAACAGTATCAACAGTTTGGAAGAACAGGGACAAGTACCGCGAGAACGCTGCAAGTGTTTTTATTTCCAAAAATATACTGTATAGTACCCTAATGTGTTTAATAAAAAAAAGTTAGATATAAATGAAGCCTTTAATAGTACTGATTTACTCTAAATTAGTGATTTTAGAGGTTATTGTGATGTTTTGAGGAGGTCTAGGCTGCAGGCTGGTCCCCATCCCCCATAATTTTTAAGTATCTTATGGGAAAAATTGCTTCACAATTTGAATAAACGCTGATTTGACCGATAAAAAGCTGCACTAACCACGTCGAATTTCCAGGATCCCCTGTATTCGCAAACCTAGAAAGATCACAAATATTATGTATCACCAACCTACAAAAGGTCAAAAATATCATAATGCTTAGCAAACATGAAACATGAAACCGTAACACAGGCAAGCTGGAACCACATGGCTGGACTGAAACATAAACACGGAGTCAAACTGTCTCATTGGTTCTTTGTTATGTAATGTTTAATTTACATATTCTGACATCTAATTATAATGTTTTTGTTAATATATAATTTCTAAATTTATTTTAATTTATTTGATTGGTTTTTGGCAGAAAAAATCATGCTATAGCATATATATTTTGTTCTCAAATGAAAATTTTGGAAATTCTGCGCATCGTATGAGTGACAGAAATAAAATGAGGGTGCACATAAAGCAGGAAATGCATTAACTGAGGTGTGCACTAAAAGAGGACCTCTGTAATTCCATTCTAGGTTTTAATCAAAGCTATTCAAATTATATTAGAAATACAGTAACTAATGGTGAAAAAATGTAAAGACAAAATCTTAGGCTGAGGAATGAAAATTGGCACAAGTAAAGCATGCTGAGAGGTCTTGAAGCAGGCACACACATACACACACATTAAAGAGACCAATGAGGAGAAAGACTTAAGAGTAACCGTGCAAAACACTTTGTCACTGGAGAAACACATTAACAAGATTTTTGGAAAACATACAACATGCTTCAAAATATTGGCCTTGCATTCCACTACCTAGATGAAGGAATGATGAAGAAGATATTATGCACCTTAATAAGACCCCAGCTAGAATATGCAGCATGTGTCTGGTCACCGCATGAAGAAAAATGTGAAGAAGGTAGAAAGGGTACAAAGGCTGGCAACAAGGATGGTACCAGGACTCAGGGAGTTAGACTATGAGGAAAGACTGAGGAAGCTGGGGCTGACCACATTAGAAGAGAAAATGAAACTGTGGGACTAGGGCATGCCACTGCGATGCACAAGCCCAGTAGTCCTGCTGGGAGACCCACGTGGTTCCCCGCCGGTGACCTCCGTACCTCCCCTACAGTCACCCCTACACCACCAATTCGGCAAATGTTAACTTGCCCGCCACACTTACACCTACTGCAAGTGCTACGACACCAAATCGTGCCAGGAATCCGAGAGGTTGAGTATCAAACGTTATGAACTCGCGAGCGCCACACCCTCCCTGTGTGCCTGCGTTCGCCCGACTGACGCCACCACTGGCCAGACCGAGGCCCAGCCGCGCAACGCCCAGCGCAGCGAGGAGGCTCCTCGCTGCCAACGGCACACCGCCACCACATCCCCCCCAGTTCTTCAAGAACTAAGGGACGTAGTCCATTTGCCACCTAGGCGGCCGACGTTCCCTACAGGATCGTCTCGGACCTCCCTCGTCGGGTTCGTTCCCGTACTCACGAGGTCCCAAATCTTCAGGAGCTAGGTTACTATCTCCCTCACCGGCCGACTCAGGGCCAACATCAACAGGCCTCTCAACAGGAGCAGGTTCTTGTGCCTTCCGTGAATCACGACCTGCTTCGGTCGAGACATTCTCACCGTTATCGGTGACCGGTCTGCCACCTTCGCCATTTGGCCACTCGCCGTCATCAGATGACTCAGCTGTGTCATTACTGACTGACCCGCGACGTCTTCTAACGTCGCGCACATGCCTAGGCATCCCATCAACGCACACGATGTGCTTCGACTTCACAGCAGTCACTCGGCCTGGGGCCCACCGTTTTGTGCATGAAGGAACTGGAGGTTTAACCCAGACTTCATCACCGACAGAGAAAGCATTCTTTGCTCCATCTTCGTCAACCTTCACGTTGACATCATACGGTATCCGCCACGGATACCTGAACAACCTGCCACTCGGGACCGTGTGGCATTCAGAGTCACGAGGCGTCACATTGTACCAGAAGGTAGCCTCCTCGGGAGTAATCCTCCCCCGCGCAGCCATCCTCTTGATGGTGCGATGGTTCCGCTCTACGATCCCATTTCCACTGGGAACATAGGCAGCACGAAATCTCAGAGAGATTCCCCATTCTGTAGCAAACTCCTCTACAGACGCCGACCTGAAAGCCGTAGAATTATCCATCAGCAATTCAACAAACGGTCCTCGCTCAATCACCACTTGGCGAAGTTGAGCAACAATGGCGGCTGCCGACTCATTCGGTAGCTTACGCCAGATGGCGAACCTCGATGGTCCACAGTCTACCATTGAAAGATATAGACTGCCGCAGTGATGGGTCACATCGACTGCAACCCGACACCAATCTTTCTCAACGGCCAGCTCACCCTGGCCAACGAGGTTCTCAGCCCTCATTGCAGGGTCGATGCGTTGGCACGCTTCGCACCCTGCAATAACACGCTTCACCTGGTCACGCGTCAGGTCAGACCTGATTTGCTTCCCAAGATAAAGTGTGCGGTCGACGCCCAAATGGTGCGGCAGATGAGCCGCCCATATGGCATCCGTCACCGTCCTTCCGGTACACAGAGCTGCCGAGACCAACTCGTCGGCTCTCGAGTCAACGGACTCACAATGACCGAGCCACCTTTTCGGTACTCGAGTCATCCTGTCAGCCTTATTCTCGATTGTAGGAACAAATCGAAAAATAACTGACAGCTCGTACTCGGCGATGACCTGCTTAATCACCAGCAAACGACGCTTTATAAGCATCTGCGCGGCGCCCTTCGTGCGGACACGATCACGCCCCTCAACTGTATTATCCAACCAAGATAATACCGTCCGGGAATCGGTGGCCACAGTGAAGGCTTTGAATCCCCACTGAATAGCCAGATTGATTCCCCGACCGACTGCCTCCAATTCAGCCACATTGATGTGGAGGCTGTCCGACTTCTTCGAAGCCACGAAGCGTCCTCCACAATATCGTTATTCACCTGAATAACCACTCCCAGAGCAAGAGAGCTGGCATCTGTCCAAACAGTGACTTCACCTTGTTTGACATGCCAACGTCCTTTCACAGGATCTTCAAAGCGCGCGCGATCCACCAACTCGCTGGCTAGCTTACGCACACTGCTCTGAACCGGCTCATCCCATGAGCCTTCGGACCCGAGTCGCTTCAAGAAGCTACACGAGGCCCTCAACCACCCGGCCACAGGGTAATGTCCTGTCAGGCGGCCACATAATGAAAACAAGCCTCTCTTAGTAAGAGTGACTCCACTATCTGCCTCAGGAGTTCACTCCCCGCGACATCTCCAGATGCCCACTCGGTGACTTGCTCAAAGCAATTCCAAGCACCCGACCACCAACAAGAGGCTCTGGTTCTTTCGATTCCAGTCCATATGCCTGCAAATGCTTCCGCACACGATCAGCACTCACTATGGACTCCTGCACCATTATATCATCAACATAATGGTCGGTGGCCCGACCCACATCAGGGTCCAACGAAAGAACCTTCCCCAGAATCATAGTCATGATTCTCGGTGCGCACGTCAGGCCAAAACCCAACGCGTCAGGGCGTAATGCACACCATTGTACCTTACTACCTGATACTGCCACAGATCCTTGGAGACATGAATCTGCAAATAGGCAGACTTAAGATCAACAATCTTAAGCTCCCCGGGCAGCTGTCTCCACTTTCGCACCTTCTCGGCGCACACGGCTGTCTGCTCGTCTCCAGTATGAGACTCGACAAACTCGTTAAGCTCACGGTAATCCATTACCGGCCTAACTTTGTCCTTGGTAGGTTGAACGACAGCCAAAAGTGGAATGACGCCCTTGACGGGCCCTTTCCACTTTATCAACCAACCTTTCCGGATCCAACTCTGGACCTCCTCGGCATACCGCTCATGTACGCCCGGCGCCTGAGTACACTTGTACTCACCGACGCGTGTTTGAAGCCTCTCCGGCTCACCAGCCGACCAGCGCCAGCTGACGGTCCAGTGACTGTCAGTAAACACGGCTTCAAAATCCTTATCGGAAATTGTAAGTGGTGATGGGGCTGCACCACTCACAACTTCCCGTCTCTCCTCTGAAGAGACCCTCTCGCAAGTAGCCCCCCAGGTAACTACATAATTGGAATTGGCACCTCTCCTAATGCGAACGCCTCCCAACCGATCGATCACGTCGACCCCAAGAAGGCATTCCACACCAAGATTCTCCAATTCACTTACAACGAGTGCACACACCTTCAAGCGGCGCCCCTGCACCTCTACTCTCAGAGAGCATTCTTTCCCACTGGAAATCCTGCCATCCGCAGTAATAAAACGGCGGGCCTTATGGCCCACCAGTCCCACCGCCACCGGGTGGACACCATGGTGCACCCACAGCCTGAATCAACCAGGCATAAGCAATCGCGACCGTTCACGACGGCCCTGACAACTGGCATACGACTGTTAGACAGCTTACCAACTGCCATCGGCGAACCTAGTTCACCACCGATGGTAGGTACCTGAGCACCCACCACCACGCTGCCTCGAGGACAACGCCGATCCTTAATGCAAGGACCCGACAAGGACTTCAGTCCTCGCCCACGGTTTCTACACTGGAGGTTGTGGTGCCCTTTCCACGTCCTCCTCGTAAAACCCGGAGCAGCCTGGGTGCCCTCTGAGAACAATCTCGCAAGATGCCCCACTTGGTCACAAATGAAACACTTGCCGGAGAAACTCCCCCTGGCATCCGCCAGACGCTTCCGCGTGCAGGCCCTCACCAAGTGAGGTCCTCCACACCGATGGCACTCACGGCCACCACGCCTCTTTGCCGCCCTGTCAACAGGAGCCGAGGCACCACCGCTGGTTCCAAGCCCAGGGCCCAAAACCGCCCGATACGCAGACATACGGTCCCGTACCAACGTCACCAACCTGTCAAAGGGAGCAGAGTACACGTCAGGTAGCAAAATCGCCCACCTACGCGTCTGAGGCTGCAGCCCCTCCAAGAATTTGGTGCGAAAGAACATATCACTCTCTTTCGCCCCAATTCTCGCCCCTAATCGCAAGATGTCATCCACATAGACATCCACTGACTCGCCGACCTGCAACTGACGAGCAGTGAACTGTCTATATGCCTCCTGCCGGGACATGCCATACTGAGATAGCAATGCCCCCTTCACGACATCCCAATTGGACGCCTCCGCTACTCGCAGGGAGCGGTACACTCGAGCAGCAGGACCCTCGAGCAGGAAGTCCACCACTTCCTCCGGCCTAACGGGTTCGATCGCACACTTACGCTCGAACTCGTCTAGCCACTGCGACAAATCAACCGATCCGTCACCACTAAACTTGGACAGACTCCTTCCAAGTCGGTCTATGATTGGACCTTTAGCCTGCATCAACAGACTAGCAAGCTGCGCCACATCAATAGACCCGACAGCCTGAGCCGCCCCGACCTGCCCCATCACATCCGGTGAAACACTGGGCTTCTCTTCCCACACGACCCCTCATCCTTACCTGCCCAGTCCGGACACTTACCCTCCTTATCAGCCATTCCTACGGCAACGAAGGCAGTTAGCAAAGCCTAGATAGCTTGTGGGACTAGGGCATGCCACTGCGATGCACAAGCCCAGTAGTCCTGCGGAGACCCACGTGGTTCCCCGCCGGTGACCTCCGTACCTCCCCTACAGTCACCCCTACACCACCAATTCGGCAAATGTTAACTTGCCCGCCACACTTACACCTACTGCAAGTGCTACGACACCAAATCGTGCCAGGAATCCGAGAGGTTGAGTATCAAAACGTTATGAACTCGCGAGCGCCACACCCTCCCTGTGTGCCTGCGTTCGCCCGACTGACGCCACCACTGGCCAGACCGAGGCCCAGCCGCGCAGCGCCCAGCGCAGCGAGGAGGCTCCTCGCTGCCAACGGCACACCGCCACCACAAGTATAACGAGAATCGTTAAAGAAAGGAGAAAAGTATTATTAGTAGGAGATTTCAACTGTAAAGAAGTGGACTTGGAAAATTATGAAAGTGGTATGGGGGAAGAAGCCTGGGGAGAAAGATTCCTGAACCTAATGATAGATAATATGATGGACCAGAGAGTAAAGGATTGCACAAGATTCAGAGGAAACGATGAGCCGGCGAGATTGGACCTAGTTTATACAAGAGGTATACAAATGAATGATGATATAAGACATAAGTGCCCATTGGGAAAGAGTGACCATGTAATATTAGAAATGGACATAGAAGAGGTAAAGGAAGATAGAGACGATTCATACAAAGGAGACCGATTAAATTACAGAAAGGCTGATATTGAGAATCTCAAGAACTACTTCAAATATGTTAACTGGGAGGAGATGGAAAACTCAGAGACAGTGCAAAAGAAGTATAACTTCTTTTTGGAAATATACAAAACAGGAGTCAGGGAATATGTCCTGAAATATAGACCTAAAGAAGAAGGAAAGAAAAATTAGTTTAATGCAAGGTGTGCTAGGGCAAAGGAGTAAAGAGATGGAGCATGGAAAAGGTGGAGGAGAAATAGAAATTCAGTAAATAAGGAAAACTTCAAGGCAGCGAGAAATTAATATGTTAAGGTGAAGAAGGATGAGGAAAGGAACTATGAAAAGGACATTGTCGAAAAAATGTAAGGAGCAACCAAAATTGTTCTAGATTAATAAATGGAAAAATTAGGCAAAATGAAACAATAGAAAGGTTAAAAGAAGAGAACGGGATGATGGAAGACCCAAAAAGTATGGCAGAACTATTAACCCCTTCGCGCCGGATGTTAAAAAGCCCGCCTGTACGATATACGGTGGTAGTGCCGCCGCGCGCCTGGAAACTCGTGTAAGCTTGTCATACTTGTCGTTTTGTGTATTATGTTGCTATTATTTAGTCACTATATCGCCTTGAAGAGGAAAGTGGACGCTTCTCTCGAGAGAGAGAGAGAGAGAGAGAGAGAGAGAGAGAGAGAGAGAGAGAGAGAGAGAGAGAGAGAGAGAGAGAGAGAGAGAGAGAGAGAGAGAGAGAGAGAGACATTTGCTAATATTTTAGACACAAGCGGGCGCATGTAGCTTATCTTTCGAGAGGAAGAGGGGAAGGAGGGAAGGAGAGGAAACGAAGAGAGAGAGAGAGAGAGAGAGAGAGAGAGAGAGAGAGAGAGAGAGAGAGAGAGAGAGAGAGAGAGAGAATTAGAAAATTTTTGTTTTGTGTGTGTGTGTGTGTGTGTATTTACCTAATTGTATTTACCTAATTGTAACATACGGGAAAAGAGCTATGCTCGTACTGTCCCGTCTCCATATCTACTAATGTCCAGCTTTTTCTTAAAATCATGAATATTCCTTGCGTTGACCACTTCCACGTCTAAACTATTCCATGCTTCCACCCTTCTATGAGGAAGCTATATTTTTCACATCTCTCCTATAAGTGGCCATTTTAGTTTTTCCCATGCCCTCTCGACATTCTTTCATTCCACATACACAGATCTTCCCTATCCATTTTTCCATGCCAATCATCACTCTGTATATTGCTATCAGGTCTCCCCTTTCTCTTCTGTTTTCCAGGGTCGGAAGTTGCATTCTGTTCAGTCTGTCTTCATAAGTCAAATCTCTTAAGTCAGGCACCATTTTGTTGCAGCCCTCTGTACTTTCTCTAGTTTCCTTATGTGTTTCTTTAAGTTCGAGCCCACTGTATTGTTGCATATTCAAGCCTCGGTCTTATCATTGCAGTAATTATTTTCTTCATCATTTCTTCATCTAAATATCTGAACGCCACTCTTATGTTCCTCAATAAGTTCAATACTTCTCCAATTATTTTGTTTATATGTCTCTCTGGCGATAGGTCATTGGTAATTGTCACCCCAAGGTCTTTTTCTTCATGACTGGTTTTATGTCTTCATTTCCTATCTTGTACATACTCCTGATTCTTCTTTCACTCTTGCCAAACTCTAATTTCTTGCATTTTGTCGTGTTGAACTCCATTTGCCATGTACAGCTCCATTTCCATATTCTGTCCAAGTCTTCCTGGAGTAGTTCGCAATCTTTGTCACATCTCACTTTTCTTAACAATTTTGCATCGTCTGCAAATAGGCTCACATAACTGGACACCCCATCCACCATGTCATTTATGTAGACCGCGAACATTACTGGTGCCAACACTGATCCCTGTGGAACTCCACTCTCCACCAAGCCCCATTCTGATGGTCTGTCCTTAATTATTGTTCTCATTTCTCTTCCTACCAAAAGTCTTCCATCCATTTTAGTAAACTGCCATGCACTCCTCCTACCATTTCAAGTTTCCAGATCAGTCTCCGGTGTGGTACCTTATCAAAGGCCTTTTTTAAATCCAGATATATTCCATCAGCCCAACCATCTCTTTCCTGTATTACATCTATCACCCTCGAATAGTAACATATCAGGTTTGTCGTGCATGAACGCCCTTTTCTAAAACCAAATTGACACTCACAAAGTATGTCATTTTTCTCCAAGAAGTCTGTCCATCTATTCTTCACCACCCTCTCACACATCTTAGCTACCACACTTGTAAGTGACACTGGTCTATAGTTCAATGGGTCTCTCTTGTTACCTGATTTATAAATTGGGACAATGTTAGCTCTTTTCCAGTCTTGGGGCACTACACCTTCCCTTAATGAGGCATCAATTACTTCACAAACTTTTTCTGCCAGTTGCTCCTGCATTCTCTTAAAATCCATCCTGATACCCCATCAGGTCCCACAGCTTTTCTCACTTCTAAACTCCCCATCATATTCTTGATCTCCTCCACAGTTACTTGAAACTCCTTCATAATCCCTTTCTGTTCCATTACCAGTGGTTTGTCAAAAGCAGTCTCCTTTGTGAATACCTTCCGAAAGCATCCATTCATAGCCTCTGCCATTTCCTGGGATCCTCACTGCATACTCCATTTACTTCTAAACTTTCAATACTTTCTCTATTTTTGATGTTGTTGTTCACATGTCTGTAAAAAGCCTTGGTTGGTCTTTACATTTATCAATTATATCCTTTTCTTGTTTCTTTCTTTCTTCTCTTCTAATCAACACATATTCATTTCTTGCTCTTTTGTAACTTTCCCACTGCTTAATCCGTCTTTTCCTTCTCCACCTCTTCCATGCATCCTCTTTTCTTGTTCTAGCCTTTTCACATCTATCGTTAAACCAGTCCTGCTTTCCAACTTCTCTATGTTGTCTTATTGGTACAAATTTTTCTCACCTTCTTTGTATATTTTTATAAATTCCTTCCACTTTTCATTTGCTCCTTAGCACTCTTGAATTTCATCCAATTTGTCTCTTGAAAGAATTTCTTTAGGTTTCCAAAATCTGTCTTGGCATAATTCCATCTTCCCACTTTATATTCTTCATTTCTTCTAGATTTCTCTTCATCTATCACCTTGAACTCCAAAACTGCATGATCACTCTTTGCTAAAGGGCACTCCACCCTCATCTCCTCAATGACCATTGGCTCTGTACTAAAGACCAAGTCCAGTCTTGATGATGCTCCCTCTCCTCCAAACCTAGTATCTTCTTTGACCCACTGAGTTAACACATTTTCCATTGCCAGTGTCAATAGTGTATTTCCCATGTTGTCTCTGATCCTTCCATTGACCAGTCCTCCCAACACACCTCTTTACAATTAAAATCTCCCATCATTATAGTTCGTTCACAGCCACCCAACATTTCTTCCAGACATGTTCCTGTATCACTTATCATTTCTTCATATTCCTGTACTGACCATGCATTTGTCTTAGGTGGTACGTACACCACTATGTAGTGCCTCTTTTTCCTTCATTAGTTTCTGCTCTGATCTTTAGCACTTCTGCCTTTCCCATACCTTCTTTCACTTGATCCACCTTTATATCTTTTTAACCAGCAACATCACTCCTCCTCCCATCTTACCTACTCTATTTCTTTTCCAAACATTATATTTCCTTCTCCAACCATCATCAGGTCTTCTCCTCTCTCAGTTTTGTTTCAGTAAGACCCACAATATCTGGGTTCTTGTCCCTCAAGTAATCGTTGAGTTCTAAAATCCCGATATCACTCCATTTATGTTGGAATACATTACATTCGCTCATACGTAAGTTTCTTTAGTCCTTTCTTGCTGTACTTTTCTGGGTTATGAACCACTTCCTCAGTCTCATATCCAAGATTCTCCAGAAAACTCTTTCTTCTCCTCTTCTGTCCTCTCTTCATTTTTTTCAAAGCCTCCTTTCTCAACTCATTTAACATTTCTCTTTCCTTTTCACCGAGATCTCTTCTCAACCAAATCTTCCTTGTTGTTTCCTGCTGGGCTAGCCTCCATGACTTCTCCACCAATTCATCTACATCCTTTTGTGACTTAAGTTTGATTCTTATTGGCCTCATACCTTCTCCTGTGAACTTTCCAATTCTATGGAAGTCCTCTATTTCTTGTACTAGGTCTTTTCCTCCTCCTGCACCACATTAATGATATTATTTATCACCTTTTTATGTTTTCTCTCTCTCCATTTTACTCGGTGTCTTATCCTCCTCCACACCAAATATCACCACACATCTCTTTTTGTCTACAGTTTCCCTCACCAATGTCTCATTTGACTTAATAACCTTCACCACTTTCTCAGCAATCTTCTCTTCTATGATCTGTTGATCTATAATTTCAGCAAGGCCCAAAGTTTTCTCCCAGACTCTTTGATTTCCTTTTCCAGACTTGCAACTTTGTAATTTACCTCCTTTCTTTCCACTTCCTGACTTTTTTCCATTCAGCCTGCTTCTCCATCACTTTTCCTAGAGATTCTCCACATTTGTCGCAATTCACTTTAATTAACTTAACTTCCTCTTTCAGTATTTCATTTTCTTTCTTCATATCGGCACTCTTTCATTACATTGTCATAACTCGTTTCCAGGCCCCATACTTTTCAAACAGTTTTCAATTTTACCTTCCAACTCCAGAATTTTCTTCACATAAACGCTCTTCTCCATTATTCCTTGAAATCCTGTGAAGTCTGATTCATCTTTCGAGTTCACGGCCGCCATGTTGCGCAGATGTAAACAAACCAGCTGATGGCTCAAACGCAGGCTACAGTTTATATTCACCTTCCTGGACATTATTTTGCTAATCAACAGTTAACATGACTATATGGAGACGGAACAAACATTACAAGCTCCTTTCCCACCTTGGTTACTCTTAGGCAATGGTAACTGTAGAATTAGAGATGATTGCTCTGGAGCTCAGCGACCACATCCGCCATCGACGGTGTCCCGTGTGTGTGAGGTATGTAGAGTGTGTGTGTGTGTGTATTTACCTATTTTTACCTAATTGTAACATACGGGAAAAGAGCTATGCTCGTGTTGTCCCGTCTCCATATCTATTAATGTCCAGCTTTTCTTAAAATCATGAATATTCCTTGCGTTGACCACTTCCACGTCTAAACTATTCCATGCTTCCACCCTTCTATGAGGAAGCTATATTTTTCACATCTCTCCTATAAGTGGCCATTTTAGTTTTTCCCATGCCCTCTCGACATTCTTTCATTCCACATACACAGATCTTCCCTATCCATTTTTCCATGCCAATCATCACTCTGTATATTGCTATCAGGTCTCCCTTTCTCTTCTGTTTTCCAGGGTCGGAAGTTGCATTCTTTTCAGTCTGTCTTCATAAGTCAAATCTCTTAAGTCAGGCACCATTTTTGTTGCAGCCCTCTGTACTTTCTCTAGTTTCCTTATGTGTTTCTTTAAGTTCGAGCCCACTGTATTGTTGCATATTCAAGCCTCGGTCTTATCATTGCAGTAATTATTTTCTTCATCATTTCTTCATCTAAATATCTGAACGCCACTCTTATGTTCCTCAATAAGTTCAATACTTCTCCAATTATTTTGTTTATATGTCTCTCTGGCGATAGGTCATTGGTAATTGTCACCCCAAGGTCTTTTTCTTCATGACTGGTTTTATGTCTTCATTTCCTATCTTGTACATACTCCTGATTCTTCTTTCACTCTTGCCAAACTCTATTTTCTTGCATTTTGTCGTGTTGAACTCCATTTGCCATGTACAGCTCCATTTCCATATTCTGTCCAAGTCTTCCTGGAGTAGTTCGCAATCTTTGTCACATCTCACTTTTCTTAACAATTTTGCATCGTCTGCAAATAGGCTCACATAACTGGACACCCCATCCACCATGTCATTTATGTAGACCGAACATTACTGGTGCCAACACTGATCCCTGTGGAACTCCACTCTCCACCAAGCCCCATTCTGATGGTCTGTCCTTAATTATTGTTCTCATTTCTCTTCCTACCAAAAGTCTTCCATCCATTTTAGTAAACTGCCATGCACTCCTCCTACCATTTCAAGTTTCCAGATCAGTCTCCGGTGTGGTACCTTATCAAAGGCCTTTTTTAAATCCAGATATATTCCATCAGCCCAACCATCTCTTTCCTGTATTACATCTATCACCCTCGAATAGTAACATATCAGGTTTGTCGTGCATGAACGCCCTTTTCTAAAACCAAATTGACACTCACAAAGTATGTCATTTTCTCCAAGAAGTCTGTCCATCTATTCTTCACCACCCTCTCACACATCTTAGCTACCACACTTGTAAGTGACACTGGTCTATAGTTCAATGGGTCTCTCTTGTTACCTGATTTATAGATTGGGACAATGTTAGCTCTTTTCCAGTCTTGGGGCACTACACCTTCCCTTAATGAGGCATCAATTACTTCACAAACTTTTCTGCCAGTTGCTCCTGCATTCTCTTAAAATCCATCCTGATACCCCATCAGGTCCCACAGCTTTTCTCACTTCTAAACTCCCATCATATTCTTGATCTCCTCCACAGTTACTTGAAACTCCTTCATAATCCCTTTCTGTTCCATTACCAGTGGTTTGTCAAAAGCAGTCTCCTTTGTGAATACCTTCCGAAAGCATCCATTCATAGCCTCTGCCATTTCCTGGGATCTTCACTGCATACTCCATTTACTTCTAAACTTTCAATACTTTCTCTATTTTTGATGTTGTTGTTCTGTGTGTGTGTGTGTGTGTGTGTGTGTGTGTGTGTGTGTGTGTGTGTGTGTGTGTGTGTGTGTGTGTGTGTGTGTGTGTGTGTGTGTGTGTGTGTGTGTGTGTGTGTGTGTGTGTGTGTGTATTCACCTAGTTGTATTCACCTAGTTGTAATTTTACAGGGCCTGGGTATCATACTCGTGGCCCCGTCTCCATATCTACACACATCCAACTTTCCTTTAAAACTATGCACACTCCTTGCTGACACCACCTCCTCACTCAAGCCATTCCACACCTCCACACATCTTTGTGGAAACTATATTTTTCACATCCTTCAAGCATATTCCTTGGCTATCTTTTTACTATGCGATCTTGTAGTTCTACTTAAATTTTCCTCTCTCAACATCATTTGCTCATTATCCATTTCATCCAGTCATTCAACAGTTTATAAACCTGTATTAAATCTCCTCTTTCTCTTCTTTGTTCCAAGGTAGGCAAATTCATTTCTTTTAATCTCTCCTCATAGGTCATTTCTGCCAATTCGGAACCATTTTTGTTGCCATTCTCTGTGTGTGTGTGTGTGTGTGTGTGTGTGTGTGTGTGTGTGTGTGTGTGTGTGTGTGTGTGTGTGTGTGTGTGTGTGTGTGTGTGTGTGTGTGTGTGTGTGTGTGTGTGTGTGTGTGTGTGTGTGCGAATGTTACACCGCATGTAACTTATCTTCGAGAGAGGAGGAGGAGGAGGAGAACTTATCTTTCGAAGGAGAGGAAGGAGAGAGAGAGAGAGAGAGAGAGAGAGAGAGAGAGAGAGAGAGAGAGAGAGAGAGAGAGAGAGAGAGAGAGAGAGAGAGAGAGAGAGAGAGAGAGAGAGAGAGAGAGAGAGAGAGAGAGAGAGAGAGAGAGAGAGAGAGGGAACAGTCTATGCCATTGGGTAATTTTAGACACAAGGTGGGATGCATGTAGCTTATCTTTAGTGATTGGTGGAGACAAGGATGGTGGGAGGAGCACTAGGATTTCAAGGACAGCATACGGCGTGTGTGGTTAGTATCCAACACACTATACGGGACAACTGAACTGAAGAAAGCTCAGAAAAAAAATATGACGTCTACGTAGGCGTCACCGTATTTGCTACTGGGGCTTCATGACGCCTACATAGGCGTCACCGTATTGAAGGGGTTAAATAGTAAATTCCAGGAGGTCTTTAATAAGGAATCCAAATTTGAAAGGCCACAGGATAATAGAGACTGTCTATATGAAAGAAGTTAAAGTAACCAAGCTTGAAATAAAAGAGTTAACCCCTTCCTTACCACAGCCACGCCCTGATGTAAACAAAGCGTTCCCCTCCTATACCGCAGCCTCCTTCCCGTGCGCGCACGTGCCTCATGCCCAGATCTACACATTATATTCTATATCACTCTCTCCTATTTCTTTTTCAGGATCCTAGTCTGAATCATATTCATCTGGAGAGTCTTCCACTATATCCTCACTATCTGTCTCATAATTATGATAATCCTCATCGCTGCTACACGAGGCAGACGCCATTATCTCTAGCTAGAAGCAATAGAACAGTCTCCCCACGACCGATAATAGAGAACTGATGTTCCTGGAGGGATTGTGGGAATAATATACGTATTTTCAAATCAAAGAATAGTGATTGGCTTTAGTTTATGCATGAATAATTAACTCAGATATTGATTAGCTAGTGGCGGGTGGTTTTGTTACACTGGGGTGGCTAAAAAATAACGCCTCCAGCATTTATTTGTTTATAGTGAACCACGTGGAACATGAAAACGGCAAAATCCGCACTCAGGCCACGGTTATACATGGCAATGTATTGGTGTGGTACGCACGTACCACGGCAGCATCTTGTGGTACCACGAGGTCGCTTTTGCGCGTGGTACGCACGTACCACAAAACAGTCTTGCAGTAAGGAAGGGGTTAATGAAGGAATTGGATGTAGGGAAGGCAATGGGATTGGATGAAGTCTCAGGCAGAATACTGAAAGAATGTAGGGAAGAACTAGCAAGTCTTATATACATCATAAAATGCTCAATAGAAAATGGAACAGTACCAGCAGAATGGAAAAGAGCTGATGTGGTTCCCATATATAAGAGCGGAAGGAAGGAAGAACCTTTGAATTACAGACCGGTATCACTAACTAGTGTAATATGCAAGATGTATGAAACAATAATAAAAAAGCAATGGATTGAGTTTCTTGAAGGCAACAAATTAATATCAAATGGAACAGTACCAGTAGAATGGAAAAGAGCTGAGGTGGTTCCCATATACAAGAGCGGAAGGAAGGAAGAACCTTTAAATTACAGACCAGTATCACTAACTAGTGTAATATGCAAGATGTGTGAAAGAATAATAAAGAAGCAATGGATTGAGTTTCTTGAAGGCAACAAATTAATATCAAATAGACAATTTGGTTTTAGAAAAAGACGGTTGTGTTTAACTAATTTATTGAGTTTCTACTCTAGAATAGTTGACAGAGTACAAGAGAGAGAAAGATGGGTTGACTGTATTTATTTGGAATTAAAAAAGGCATTTGACAAAGTGCCACATGCAAGATTACTGTGGAAGTTAGAGAAGGGTGGTTTAAAAGGAAGCACATTGAGATGGATGGAAAATTATTTGATGGGGAGAGAAATAAGGACGGTAGTTAAAAAAATGAAGCCCAATTGGAGAGCAGTGGAACGCGGAGTGCCGCAGGGGTCAGTATTAGCTAATACTTTTCCTCATATATATATATATATATATATATATATATATATATATATATATATATATATATATATATATATATTGTTAAGGTCACGCCACGGCTGCGGTTAACTGCTACAGCTCACTAGAGTGTTATTCTGGCAAAATCGCCAACTTTGTTACGGTCAGTACAGTGGGGAATATGACACTCCCAGAATCCTCACTACTATAACTCACAGCCGCCGTAACCCTCAGGTTCTTTCAAGGTCGCCAACAGTGTATAATTTCCCCCACTGTAAGGGAATCTCCTTAACAACTCCTTCTCCTGTACCCAACCAAGTAGAATTTATAAATGGTAGATGCTATGTGTAACAGGGCAAGGCCTTAATACCCCCTAGAGAAACCGCCCACAAGGACAATTCCACCCACTTCTCTATGAAGTATTAATGCCTCTCCATGCCTTGTCCACAGACGGTGATGAATCACAGACTGGGACAACACGCGCAGTGTATATATTACTATACTACCCTACTACGACAAGTGCTTCCTAACACCTGTCAGACTGACACCCCTAGCCTACAACTACTACAATATATGATGTGTACAGCACATCCGGTGGTGTACACACAAGCCCAGACACCACCTACGGGTGACAACAGCCATACACGGAGTCCAGATACTCGTCACAGACAAGTCTGGCGGAAGACAACTACGCACCACTGGCCAGCCTGAAGCCTCTCAGCATTCAATTGTGTGCGTGGCTACAACCACTACAATACAGTATACTACTGGTACTACACAACAGATGATGGGGGCACACAGCCGCCCACCAAACCCCACTGGTGACTACAACCACCACCAGCAACAACGGGATGAAACACCAACGTGTCCCTCCGCGTCGCCACACCTGAATGGACGAACGCACGAGAAATGCAGCCCCAACTGGCCACACTTTCCTCAGGACAACAAGCCCGTTGTCCTACACAGCCACGGTCTACCGAGTAACAAGCCAGCTACTCAAGGGAGGGCACAACTCCCAGACCAATGACCAGCAAGTACTTGAAAGCCCAGCCAAGACGCTCTCTCACTGTGCCAGACCGACGAGAGTGGTGTCTATCTCCGCTGAAGGCTCACTTGGTGCTGAGGCGAAGCTCGTAGGCACAACAAAATGGTGGAAACAAAGAGAGGGTGGTTGGCAGCGCGAACAGCGACAGCCAGCTTGGGGCCGCCATACAATGGGCATATAATAAAATAATAAATTAAAGGAGAAACAAGGCAGTGCCCCTCACAATATATATAAACGACATGCCAGAAGGAGTGAACAGCTACATAAATCTATTTACAGACGATATGAAACTGTGCAGAGTTATAAAGCAAAAAGAGGATTGTGTAATACTGCAAGAAGACCTAAATAAGATCTGGGAATGGAGTAAAAAGTGGGAAATGGAATTCAATGTGAACAAAAGCCATGTCATGGAAATGGGAAAAAGTGAAAGACGACCCGTGGGAATCTATAAGATGGGAGATGGAGTAGAACTGGAGAAAGTAAAAAAGGAAAAGGATGACATATGAGGAGAGACTAAAGGCTATGGATCTACCAACCCTGGAACAGAGAAGGGAGAGAGGGCATCTGATATTTATAAATTGATCAACGGAATGGACTAAGTGGATAATGAGAAACTGATCCTGAGAGAAGAATATGACATTCAAAGAACAAGATCACATAGTAAAAAGCTGAGAAAGGGAAGATGTCTGAGAGATGTTAAAAAAATTAGTTTCCTGCAAAGATGTCTTGTGACTTGGAACAGTTTGAGTGAGGAAATGGTGTCAACAAAGAGTGAACGTAATCTTAAAGAAAAATTGGATAAGTGTAGATATGGAGACGGGACCACACGGCATAAAGCCCAGGCCCTGTAAAATTACAAATAAGTAAATACATACACACACACAGGAACTGAAAGAGGAGATTCAGGAAATAAGGAAGCAAAATGACGTTCTAAAAACCACATGCCAAAATTATGAAAGGTCTTTAAAGAGCTTGCAGGATAAACTGCAGGATGGGATTACTGAGAGGGCAGAAGGTGGTCTAGGTAATAACAAGTTGAAAGAACTAAGAAATGAATGGAAACAAGAGCAAGAAGAAAAAAAAAGTCAAATTTTCAGAAGGGGTAAGGAGACAAATTTAGGAGAACACGAAAGTCGCTGTAATAGAAGTTATCAAGGAGAAGGAAGATTTGGTGCAGAATGCAGTGGACAAGAAAAAAAGCTTCGTGATTTATGGGATGAGGGAAAAGAAAAATCCAAATAAATTCATAAGAGAAAGTGAAGAAAGGGAATTGGCCAAAACTGTTAACAAATGAATACAAGACAGCACACAAGAAAATGAACAGGAGATGGAGGAAGTGATTAAACTGGGAAGATACAATGAAGGGGGTAGGGGACCAATGACGGTGTAGAGGAAATTATGGCTAGAAAAGGGAAGTTGGCTGATGATGTTGAACACAAGGATATATGGATAAAAAAAAAAGAACTTAGAGGAAAGAGAAAAGGAGAAAGTGGTAAGAAGTGAAGCTAAGGAAAAAAATGTCAAAAGGACAGAGATAGAGAAAAAATTTTTTACTGGAGGGTTCTGGGTATGAGACTAAAGAAGTGGTACCTAAGGAAAAAAGGGGAGGTTGTGGAGGAGGTAATAAATTAAGAGTGACTTATACTAACATAGATGGGTTGTTATCAAGCATATTGGAAGTTTGGGATTATTTGAAAGAGAAAAAGCTGGATGTAATGTGCTTCGTTGAAACAAAACTGAGAAAAGAGATCCACGTCAACTTTAAAGAGGAAGGATATAATACCTGGAGGAGGGACAGGAAGAATAAAGGGGGAGGAGGAGTGCTAATAATGGTTAGTGATAATACATGTGTGGAGGATGTGCAATATGGTGAGGACAAAATGGAAGTAATGGGAGTAACAATCAGAACAGAATATTTGAAGAAAAGAAAAATTAGTTACATATGTTCCACCAAAGACTAATACATGGGGATCAGAAGAACATAAAGATATGCAAATAGAGGTCATAAAGTGCCTAAATAACATGATAAGAAGAGATAGATGTATACTCTTAGTTTGAGACTTTAAATGTAAAAGAATAAACGGGAGAGAGATGGAAGTAATGGATAATGCTGGGCAGTGGAGCAAGAAAGTGTTACAGTTGACTATGGTTAATACAATGGACCAGTGGGTGGAGGAGTCAACAAGGTACAGGGGGGAAGAAGAAACATCGTTGCTTGACCTAGTTTTCACGAAGAAAGTAAAGCCCCCTCCAACCATACAATACCTTAGTCCAATGGGGAAAAGTTATCATGTGACATTAGAGATGCAAATGCAGGAGAAAGATGAGACAAATTACAGGGAGGATTATAAAGGAGATTAAATTATGCAAAAGCAGATTTTGAAAAATTAAGGATTTATTTTCCTGATATTGAGTGGAGTAATATTATGTGCAGAAAGACTGTACAAGAGAAATATGACATATTCTTACAGAAATACAATGAAGGAGTAAAAAAGTTTGCTCTTGTTTATAGAGTTCAGAAAATAATACATGATTGGTACAATGCTAGATGCATACAAGCAAAAAAAGCAAGAGATAAAGTGTGGAAGAAACTCATGAAGCAGGGAAATGAATATAAAAGATGGCAGTACAAAGATGCTAGAAATGAATATATTAGAGTAAGGAGAGAGGAAGAAAGAAATTTTGAGAAAGATGTAGTGGATAAAAGCAAGGATGAACCCAAACTTTTCTACAAGTTTATAAATGGCAAAACAAAGAATAAGGAAACAATTGAAATCAAATAATTAAAGAAGGGAAGGCATACCAAACGGAGAAGGAAATGTGTGAAATAATGAACGAGAGCTTCAAAACGGTATTCACAGCAGAAGATGATTTCACAGAACCTAATAGGACATTGGATTGGCAAGGATTACAGGAGATTGCAGTGCACAAAGAGGATACTGGAAGATTTCTGGATAAGTTGGAAGTAAGAAAAGCAATGGGGCCATATATTGTATCAGACTGGGTGTTAAAAGAATGTAAAGAACAATTACTGGATCCAATTTTGGAAATACAGTAGAGCCCCAACTTTCGCGATTCTCTGTTTCGCGGTATCTTTTGTGCGGCGATATTTAAACTTCCCTCTCTACCCGCAAGCTGAGCGGCAACTATTTTCCGCCGTCTTGGATGATGTCACGGTTTTTTCATCACAGTCTACCGCTTCCCGCCATTGTGTTCATACCTGTTTTTATGGTCGTGCTACCTTGACTCTTCTGGTTACCTGCTACAGAGGCGAATTCTCATGAACTATGGCCACATGTGCGCCTGGTGGTGCGGGGGGCGCCCCTAGTGATACCAGCAAAGAATGCAAGAGCCCAGGACCTTCAAAATTAGGAGGGAAAGTTAAAAGGCGTGAGTACAGAGTTGATGTGAAAAAGCAGCAGTATGATAATGAAATGAAAACTAAAATAATGCAGCAGATTGACCAAGGTGCTAGAAACGTGGAGATTTGTTGTATGTACAATGTCCCCGAATCTACAGTGCATAGTATGAGGAAGCAGAATAGTGAAATCAAGAAAAATCTGGCTCTAGCAAAGAAATATTTTACCCCGAGTGGTGTGGGGAACCATTCTGGGGGCGAGAGAAGTGTAAAAACTGTTACTGATTATAACAAGGTGATGATAATTTTTGAACATTATCTATTGAGGTGGATAAATCGCCGAAATGATGAAGGTACTAGCGTAACTGGGCCCCAGATTCAGAACCAAGCCCGTGTTCTGTACAATGCTGTAATCAAGAAAATTAATCTTAAAAACCCCCCACCCTTCACTGCATCCTGTGGTTGGCTTCATCGTTTTAAGAATAAGGTGAAGGTGAAATATGCTGTTTATCAGGGTGAGGACCAGTCTGCAGAGGAATCTGCCGCCTCTAGCTTCCCTGCATTAGCCCAACAACTGATAAAAGATGGGAACTATTCCTTGGCGCAAATATATACCGCTGATGAAACTGGCGAATACTGGAAAAGATCACCAAAGTCCACGTTTATTTCTGTCTCTGAAAAGTAAGCTCGTGGAGTAAATATGGCCAAAGACCGATTTACTGCACTGCTAACTGCTAATGCCGATGGAACACACAGAATGAAACCCCAATTCTGTATCACTCTCTAAGTGCCCTCGCCCCTACAAAAATGCAAACATGGACAAACTTAAGGGCTACATATGGAGGTCAAATGCCAAGGGGTACATGACCTCTGCTTTATCACTGAACTGGTTTGATAACTGTTTCGTGCCGGAGGCAAAAGCGCACTGCCAGGCTAACAATTTGGATTTCCATGTGTTGTTGTTCATGGATAATGCACCAGGGCATGCACGTTTCCTTGTAGGCCACCCTCCATCGGTACAAGTAGTTTTTATGCCCCCAAATACAACATCAAGGATTCAGCCCATGGACCAGGAAGTAATTGCCAACACTAAATTACTGTTTTATCAAGATGTGCACGGGAAAATGAGAAAGGCAACAGACAGCCAGGCAGAACTTCAGGACCTTGAAACAGATGATCATGCAACTTCATCACCATCCTCAGACTGCAAAAGTGACTGTGATGTCCTTGCTAGCACCTCTACATCATCTGACACAGTCACAGTAAAATAATTCTGGTGCCAGTTTAACATCCGGCTGGCAGTTGAGGCTTTTGTTAAGGCTTGGGAAACTTTCACAATTGCCACCCTAAAACATGCATGGAAACCGCTACTCCCATAGATGATCACTGCCCAGGGAGACAGGCAGCAGACCGAGCAGTTGTTGGCTGAGACGGTCGAGGTGGTACGGCAGGTTAGAGGCTCAGGGTTTACCGATGTTACAAGAGAGGAAATGCTTGAGTTAGTCGACTACAACCAAGAAAATAATATTGAAGACCTGCTGGAGGAGGACAACATGGAAGGGGACCATATCGAGCAACCTGAACAACAACAACAACAACTTCAGCAAGATCGTTCACCATCAACAGCCGTACTGTCATCATTGTTACTTAACTTTGAGTCCTTGACTGAACAGATAGAGCCCTTAGCCTTTGAACACAAACAGAAAATCTTGGCTAGCTTAAAAAACATCACTGATACCTTTGGGAAACTTTTTAATAAAAAAGTTTATGAAGGGCAACAGGCATTAATCACCCGCTACCTCCAAAGGCCAAGGGAAGTGGCAGAGGGTCTTTTGGAAGCAGAAGGGGAAGCTGATGAGGGAGCAGAACCAACGGAAGATGCTGAGCTCGACATGGATGAAGATTTCTCTGGATTTATTCGAGAACAAATGGCAGATGTGGAAAGGCAACACAGAGTGGAATTGTTACGTCAGAGACTGGAAAAGGAAGAAATGCAGAATGGCGGAGACAGTGTCGGCGGTGGCGGCAGCAGCAGCTGCAGCAGCAGTGGGCCCCAGTAGGTGGCCACCATAACCATACATCAAGCACTTCATACTTGTATATTTGGTAAGTATTACTACATTCATACAGTGTAAGGTGTTTTTATTTGATGTACAATTGTATTTCATAATAGAATGTATTTGTTTGTCAGATTTATATGGAGATATAGGTATTTTATGGATAGCTCCAGAACCGATTATTATTTTTTCCATAAGGTCAATGCCCCCACTTTTGCGGTTTTCACTTTCGCGCGAAAGTTGAGGCTCTACTGTAATTAAAAGTTCAATAAATGAAGGGAAAGTTCCACTAGATTGGAAGAGAGCGAACGTAATACCGATATTTAAAGAAGGAAAGGCAACTGAACCACTAAACTACAGACCAGTGTCACTTACAAGTCTTGTAGGGAAGTTATGTGAAATAATTATCAGAGAAAAATTGGTTAAATTTCTAGAAGAGGAGGAAGTCATATTGAACAGACAATTTGGGTTCAGGACAGGGCAGTCATGTGTATCAAACTTATTAAGCTTCTACTCGAGTTATTGCAGGACTTGAAAATAGAGATGGATGGGTTGACAGAGTATACCTGGACATTAAAAAGGCTTTTGATAAAGTCCCCTACGGAAGACTTCTTTGGAAACTAGTGAATATAGGAGGACTATGTGGAACCTTGCTTGAATGGACAAGAGATTATTTGAAGGATAAGGAAATGAAAACTGTGATCTGAGATACATACTCATCTTGGGGTCAAGTAACTAGTGGAGTGCCACAAGGGTCAGTGTTAGCCCCCATTATGTTTCAAGTTTATGCAAACGACATTCACACTGAGATAAACAGTTATATAAACTTATTTGCTGATGATGCAAAGCTGCTAAGAGTTATCAAAACCAGAGAGGACTGTCTGCTGTTGCAGGAAGATTTAAACAAGATCTATGAAAGGAGCAAAAAGTGGAAATTAGAGAGAGAGAGAGAGAGAGAGAGAGAGAGAGAGAGAGAGAGAGAGAGAGAGAGAGAGAGAGAGAGAGAGAGAGAGAGAGAGAGAGAGAGAGAGAGAGAGAGAGAGAGAATTGGAGTTTAATGCCAAGAGATGCCACAAAATGGAACCAGGAAAGAGTAAAAGACCAGTATGGAACTATTTGATGGGAGAGGAACAAATAATGAAGACTAAAGAGGAAAAAGCTCATACAAGAAAATCTGAGCCCTGATAAACACATAAGCAAGATATTTTGACGATCATATAAAATGTTGACTAATATAAGTGTGGCATTTCATTACATGGATAAAGATATGATGAAAAAAAATCATAGTACAGGTTGAACCTCCTTGATCCGGTATTCTTTCATCCGGCAACACCTGTAATCCGGCAAAATTTTTGTTTGCTGGAATTTTTGAATTTGCCGGAGTAATTTGCCGGACCACCGCTAGGACGCGGCGGCGCTGTACTGTGTTTTGGAGCCCGGGCATTCTGGATCAAATTTGGATCAGTACCACGCTGCCGCTCATTGCAAGCACCACCTTTTTTTCTGTAATATTTGCCCCTAAACATGGCTTCCAAGCAACCAGGAAGTGATAGTGTTATGTGTGAACCAAAGAAAAAGCGCAAACATATGACAATATCAGTGCAACAGAAAGTGGACCTATTGAGGAAGCTAGATAAAGGTGTTTCAGTGCGGAGCCTATGCCAACAATACAACATTGGCTCATCAACTGTCTATGATATAAAAAAGCAGAAGAATCAACTTCTCAAGTTTTACAGTGAGTGTGAGAGCAAGAGGAACATGGAGGTTCGTAGAACACTTAAGGAAGGTAAAAACAGTGATTTAGACAGTGCTCTCATACAGAGGTTTAAGCTTCAGTGCGCTGGTAACGTCCCTGTGTCTGGCGAGGTGATAATGGCGCAGGCAAAAATTTTCCATGCTGAACTTAATTTACAACAACGTGTTTTTCTATATACTTCTGCATGTATATTTTCATGTACAACTATCATATATCAAAACAATGTTACAGCTACACTTGTATAATGCAGGGTAAGTATATAGAGGGTGTTTTGGGGACCAGCTATAGTTTGGAATTTTCCATAGTCCGGATTTGGGAGGTTCAACCTGTAAGCATGATACGCCCAAGGCTGGAATGTGCAGCAGTGGTATGGTCTCTGAGCTCTAAAAGAGGATATAAGAAAATTGGAAAGGATAAAGAAGATTACTACAAAGATGGTGCCAGAATTAAAGGACCTCACATATGAAGAATGACTGAAAGAAATGGGACTGCCAACCTTACAGACAGAAGAGAATGCAGAATCCTAATAACAATGTATAAGATAGTAAATGATATTGAAAAGATAGACAAAGAAGACCTGGTGCTGTTGAGGGAAGAAGATGGAAGAACAAGAGGACATGAAAGAGAAGATCAGGATGAGGCAGTGTGTGAAGGATATTGGGAAAATACAGTTTTCCACACAAAACAGAGGAAAAACAGCATGCAGAACATTTTTACATTGGAAAAGCAATACAGTTACCTGATGATCTGGCAAAGGAATGTACAGTTTCTTGACTAGTCTTCTTCGAGCAGCTTCATCTAGTTCTTGAGGACGATTAGTTGCTCCCACTACTAACAGTCTTTCTTCATTATCTGTTGTAGCTCCATCCTGAATGGGTGTTAGATTATGTATTATATATAGCATAGCAGTGCACCAGAACAAAGTAAACAAAACATATTTTGACAATTATACTGTTATCTCTTCAATATTTCACTGCACTGAAACCTGCTCCTTTCTTTTATTTATTTTTTTAGATGTCATCCTTAAGTGCTACAAAAAAACAAAAATTGTTGGAAAGAACAGAAAAAAAAAATATGCAATACAAACTTACGAGTTGAACAAGGAATTCTGTTTTAATGCGCCTTGAACTTTCATGTTCCGAGTCCGAACGCTGGGTAAGGAGAGAATCTATTTCATCAATGAAGATGACTGCTGGCTGGTGGCACCTGAAATTATATATATACAGTGGAGACTCAATACTTGAACGTCTAAATACTCAAACTTTTCAATACTTGAATGCAAAAGTATGATTTAATACTCAAAGAAATATCTGATAATCAAATGTCCAGACATGTGGTTGTAAACAAAGGCTCCCTGGCGTCCCCTTCCCCCTCCGCCAGTTGTGACTTATGGTGCCACGGTCATCAGAATAACATTCTCCTGCATTCTATCTGTAGTCTTTCATTTATAAACTTACTTTAACACCAAAGGCTTATTACAGTCACTGCAACAGAGAAGTTCCAAACTTAATTTTTTTAGATAAAAATGGAAAAAAAGTATAACTTGCATTTGTTTTATTACATTCTTATGTGTACATCTAGTATTTAGTCATATTCCCTTTGTTTTTCAGCACCATTTTAAGCCTTTCAGGCATGGATGTGGCCTCCATAGTAACCTACAGTCAACCCTCGGCTAACGTGACTTCGGCTATCGCGTTTTATTGCTATCACGCACCCATGAAAAGCTGCTAAAATTTCACATCGCGACCTCAGATGCCTGCTATCGCACGCCCAGCCATGACATCATGGAATATCTGAGCACTCATTGGCCAAAACCGCCTTACTGCCAAGATCAATTCGGCTATCGCGTTTTCAGCTATAGCGCGGCTATTTCGACCCAATTGGGCGCAACAGCCGAGGGTTAAGTGTACAACATTTTTAGGCCCTCCTTCAGCTTTGGGATAGAGGTGGGCCTACACTCTTCCATCTCATCTTTTTATCTGGTTGCAGGAATTTTTTACTGAGTTAAGATCTGGGGAATTACCAGGCCACTCAAACAGAGGAATATTATTGTTTGCCAGGAAATTTTTCACACTTCTGGCCCTGTTGGATGGGGCACCATCTTGCATAAAAAATTCACACACATGAATATCCCACATAACAAGCAAATATTCCCTCAGCACCTCAATATATTTGTTTGCCTTCATTGTAACATTTTTGGGGAGAAAATACAGTCCATCCCTGCCCTTTCCACCACTAAATCACCCCCACACCATAACACTCTCCGGGTGTTTCACAGTCTTAATCGTGTACCATGGATTGCACAGGGACACATCATTGCGTCTCCTCACCACTTTGGAGCTCTTGTCACTCCACATCACCTTTTTCCACTGTTTTGGTGTCAGTCCTTGTATTTCTTTGCAAATGCAATCCTTTTCTTCATCATCCTTTCCGTGAGCTGAGGTTTCTTGGCGGCACGGCGACAGGCAAGTTTAAGTTTCTTTCACAGATGATGTTGGATGGTGCGTATCGCGACATTTTTTGACAGCTCAGGGTGGTTATTTTTTTATATTTTTCCTGCCGTTATGGATGGATTCTTCTTTACTTCACGATTTAGAATGCAGTCAGTCTTAGGAATAGTCTTCCTCTTGTCCCCAGAGCCTGGTTTCCGTGCTGGTACAGTAATACTCCGCTTAACGAACATTCGTTTAACGAATTTCCGGTTTAACATACTATACAGTTTGACCAAAAAGTCTGCATAACGTGCAACCATATCCGTTTTAGCGAATTTTCTGGGTTTGAATTTGCTGGGTGAGGGACCGACGCGGTAGTTTCACTGTGATTGGCTGGTTCCTCGCCTCGGTCTCTAGCACTCCTGGAGCTGGATCCAAGATTCTTTAACAACGTCAGAGCAACCTCTTGCAGCGAAATGACATCCATGAACGCTTGGAGGGACGGTGACAAGGTTGTTATCAGGCTGCTTTGAGGTTGCGGGGAACACCACCTCTCCAGGTAGTGTTACTGTCTTATATATGCATTTATGTTCACAAAACAACATTTGTATTAGCTTTTTTACAAACCTTGCCCCCAAGAAAAGATTGTTTTGTAATGCATAAAGTGAAATCTTACATGGAATACCAAAAAATAAAGCAGAGATGAGATGAGCCACAGACAAAGCGGGAGACTCGCGGCCACTCGGCCGCTTCTTCTTCTTGTGACCCTTTTAGCCTGTGTGTTATTTTCATCATGATGTTTATGTTTTCACTCCTCTATTGCCTGCTATAATGGATATCATATCTTAGTATTCATATACGCTCATGCCATGAGGATAACCTTGACTCCGTGGCACTGAGTGATAGTGAATTACTAATGAAATACCGCGCTATTTCATTAATAATTCACTATCACTCAGAGCCAAGGAGTCAAGGTTATCCTCATGGCATGAGCGTATATGAATACTAAGATATGATATCCATTATAGCAGGCAATAGAGGAGTGAAAACATAAACATCATGATGAAAATAACACACAGGCTAAAAGGGTCACAAGAAGAAGAAACGGCCGAGTCGCCGCGAGTCTACCGCTTCGTCTGTGACTCATCTCATCTCTGCTTTATTTTTTGGTATTCCATGTAAGATTTCACTTCATGCATTACAAAACAATCCTTTCTTGGGGGCAAGGTTTGTAAAAAAGCTAATACAAATGTTGCTTTGTGAACATAAATGCGAGAATGTGAGAGAATTTGTATGTAGCTCCTCGAACTTTCAATGACTCATATGACATCATAAAAGTAGTGGTACACCGGTGGCTCAATATGCTGCCAAACGTATTTATACATATATATATATATATATATATATATATATATATATATATATATATATATATATATATATATATATATTTTTTTTTTTTCCCAACCCATATGGTATGTTGGGGACCAGCCCAGAACGCATCCCCCCCTATTTCCATTATTTACTATGGGAAAATTGCTTCCGCTTAATGATTTTTCGCTCTACGAACAGTTTTGACACCCCCTATCCTATTTGTTAAGCGGAGTATTACTGTATGGTGTTGGGTCCGAGCTTGGCTGCTTCTATTTTCATCCTGTAAATGGACCGTCTGTTCACACTCAGTTCCTCTGCCACACGTTTCCCAGGCATTCCTTGCTCCAATAGATTGAAAGCACGGGCCTTCTCCTCCATGTTGAGCTTCTTACGCTCCATTGTGATCAGCTGGGATCGTTTGGTAGGGCTCCAAAGTTAATGTAAGTTTCGTGTGCGGAGCCACGAGAGAGCAAGGTAACATACATTCGTTCTCACCGGACTCTGGAAGAACCCTAGCGCTTGAGGTGTTGACGAATAGTGGATGGAGGAAGGATGGTGTGACTCATGCAACCACAAGCTTCTCCCCCAAATCGTATGGCTGGGACCGCAAACATTAAGTACACATGAAATCGTGTGGGAACATTTCACTTGCGTTTTATGTGGGAGCTTTTTCTTTGCGGGTACTGTAGTGGTGAAAATATTTGGTAATCCAATATTTGCACATTTGGTCGTATACAAAGCTCTGTCATCTCCCTTCTCACAGCCGCTACTGTACCATTCTGATACTGTATTACTGGTAATACCAGTATTACCATAATACCGGATGCCGGTGCGCATCCCTAGTCCTGCTGTGTCTTTGGAAAAACAACATTCTTCTGCGTTTTGTCAGTAGTTTTTCATTTAGAAACTTATGATGGCACCAAAGAGGCTTATTAGTGGTGAAAATAAGGAATTTAGTTAGAGTGCAAGTGTTAGTGAGCCACATCCCTCCACTAATGGGTTCACAGGAATCACATCAGGAGAAAAGTTACAATAATGTTTTTGTGGGTGGTGACTCATCCTCCGGCTACCTCCCTCCTCCTCCCTTTTTCTTCTAAGTTATCAATCACCAGCCTTCACTTATGGTATGTGCAAATCAAAGTTGTAAACAATAAAAAATATTAAAATTTTTACAAACTTGAGGTTTTTGCTAACATTAGAACGAATTACCTGATTTATAGGTATCAATAGTCAAAGTTTTTAATACTTGAACAGCCATTTAGAACAAATTAAGTTCAAGTACTGAGTCTCCATTGTATGCGTGTGTATATATATATATATATATATATATATATATATATATATATATATATATATATATATATATATATATATATACAGTAACGAACGTTCGTTTAACGAATTTCCGGTTTAACGTACTATATAAAGTTAAACCAAAAATCCGCATAACGTACAACCACATCCGTTTTAGCGGATTTTCTGGGTTTGAATTTGCCGGGTGAGGGACTGAACGCAGTAGCTTTGCTGTGATTGGCTGGCTCCCCGCCTCTGTCTCTAGCGCTCCTGGAGCTGGATCCAAGATTCTTTAACAACGTCATAGCAGCCTCTTCAAGCGAAATGGCACCTATGAACGCTTGGAGGGACGGTGACAAGGTTGCTTTCAGGTTGCTCTGAGGTTGCTGGGAACACCACGTCTCCTGGTGGTGTTACTGTCTTATATATGCATTTATGTTCACAAAACAACATTTCTATTAGCTTTTTACAAACCTAACCCCCAAGAAAGGATTGTTTTGTAATGCAAAAAATGAAATCTTACATGGAATACCAAAAAAATAAAGCAGAGATGAGATGAACTACAGATGAAGCAGGAGACTCGCGGCCGCCACTCGGCCGCTTCTTGTTCTTCTTGTGACCCTTTTGCTTGCATGTTACTTTCACATCATGATGTTTATGTTTTCACTCCTCTATTGCCTGCTATAATGGATATCATATCTTAGTATTCATATACGCTCATGCCACGAGGATAACCTTGACTCCGTGATAGTGAATTACTAATGAAATACCGCGGTATTTAATTAATAATTCACTGTCACTCAGTGCCATGGAGTTGAAGTTATTCTCATGGTATGAGCATATATGAATACTAAGAAATGATATCCATTATAACAGGCAATAGAGGAATGGAAACAAATATCATGGGAAAAGACAACATGCAGGCTAAAAGGGTCACAAGAAGAAGCGGCCGAGTCGCCGCGAGTCTCCCGCTTCGTCTGTGGCTCACCTCATCTCTGCTTTATTTTTTGGTATTCCATGTAAGATTTCACTTTATGCATTACAAAACAATCCTTTCTTGAAAAGTTTGTAAAAGCTAATAGAAATGTTGTTTTGTGAACATAAATGCGAGAATGTGAGAGAATTTGTACATAGCTCCTCTAACTTCCAATGACTCATATGACATCATAAAAGTAGTGGTACACGGTGGCCCAATATGCTGCCAAACGTATATATAAATATTTTCTTTCTAACCCATGTTGTATGTTGGGAACCAGCCTAGAACGCATCCCCCCCTATTTCCATTATTTCCTATGGGAAAATTACGTCAGCTTAATGAATTCTCGCTCTACGAACAGCTTTGATACCCCCTATCCTGTTCATTAAGCGGAGTGTTACTGTGTATGTATGTATGTATATATATATATATATACAGGGTGTTTCACGAGTTGTGGTACTTAGTCAGGGATATGATAGTTTGGGTGATGCTGAGTAAAAAATACTCTATACACATATAATGGTTTTTGCTTTGTTTTATAAAAAATGGTAAATGAAAATTAAGTGTAGCGAGCGGCCGGGTATGTGTTGCAGGGACCGCTCTCTCAGGCGGGACACAACCCGTGTGGCGATATGCCTGTCTCTAGATAAACATTAATTGAAAGTATACACTATGGGAATTGAAATCTTTAGAAAGGCTGCATCTAAAATGTTTCAATAATTTCATTAGCATTTAGAATACAGTACAATCATGGCAAATAATCGTGGACCATGTCAGCACTTTATTCACCCAACACCCTCCCAAAACACTACATGGCAGCTCAACGCAAATATCAGTGTCATATTACAGCATGTATCGTGGAGGAATAAACTTTGCTCACAGGCATGACACTGACCTTTGCGTTGAGTTGCCATGTAGTCTAGAGACAGGCATATCGCCACACGGGTCGTGTCCCGCCTGAGAGAGCGGTCCCCGCAACACATACCCGACCTCTCGCCACACTTAATTTTCATTTACCATTTTTTATAAAACAAAGCAAAAACCATTAGATGTGTATGGAGTACTTTTTACTCAGCATCACCCAAACTATCACATCCCTGAGTAAGTACCACAACTCGTGAAACACCCTGTATATATATACAGGCAACCCCCGTTTAACGAAGGTTCACACAACAAAATTTCACTACAACGAAGGTTTAATTTTACTACCATCTGCTCGTTTAACGAACACCAAACTCGCTTTAACGAAGTTTTATCCAGGTAATTTTTTCCAAATTTGAAAGCCCCACCGTATCATGCAAGCTGACAGGCTTTTGAATACACCAGGAGCTGCTGGTACTAAGGCCTGCCTCAGGAGAAATCCTAAGACACCTGTAGAATAAAGATCAAGATCAAGCCTCTCGTGGACAACACAGGCGCTGCCGATACAAAGGCCTGACTCAGAAGAAATTCTGCGTTACCTGTAGCATCAAGATCAAGATCAAGATCACGCACACCACTCACTCCCTAGTCAAAACATAACAGCGTCACCAGCAGCTCATCTTCCCTAGTTCAACTTACCACCAAAACGCCCTGCAATGTGGCCTAACGTTCCTAAGAAGACCAGGAAGTGTCTTACTCTTGAAGTGAAGCTGGGTATTATTCACAGACAAGAGAGGCCAGAAGACTAATAACATTGCTCGCCACCATCTTGACTCCATCTACTGTCTACTATTTTCAAGTCAGCAGACTCTATTAAGAAGGCTGGTGAGACCGCATCTTCTTTGAAAGCTAAAAGAACCACCGGAACTCATGACTCTACAATGGATAAAATGGAAAGCCTTGTGGAAATGTGGTACATAAGTTTTGTATGTGGTACCATGATGCACACTTTGTTTACATTCCACCATTCCACAGGTTGCCGGTTAGTGTATTTCTCGTTTCACTCTCCCTCCCTTCATAAAGTTAAGATCATCAACATTATAAAGTTACGTACATACATACATTAGTGTACATTATAATGACTTAAACTACCTAAATGTTTAACTTCATAATTTTTACTTTCATTAAACCTTTTAATGTACTATGATGCACTCTCGCTTTGCTTACTCTCAATGGAAGTTCAAATCAGGGGTTAAACTTGTTATAATCGGTTCGCTTAACGAAGTGTTTTTTAGGAACGTAACCCCTTTGTTAGGCGGGGGTTGCCTGTATATATATATATATATATATACAGTCAGCACAAAAGAAATGGCTGTACCCGTTGATATCATGTCAAATCTACTCTTAACTAAGAATATAAGGTATATAGGGGAGAATAAAACACAAATACTGCTATATTTTGTTGTTATTAATATTTTGTCATATTACCCTTCACTTTCAAGACAGCCGTAACCCTACTTGGCATACTATCAGACAATTTTCTGAAGTAACTTAAGTCAATGTCATTCCATATGGCGCTAATTTTGTCACGTAACAGATCAACATTCGATACAGGGAGCTTGCCAACTTTTCGCTTTATTTCATTCCATAAATTTTCAATTGGATTTAAGTCTGGACTGTGTCCTGGCCACTCAATCAACTGAATTTTCTTCTCAGACAACCATTCTCTAACACACTTTGCCCTATGGCATGGAGCACCGTCCTGTAAGAAATGAGGGTTCTCATGTTTCTCATAAAATGGCAGCATGTGATTTTTCAGAACATCAACATATAAGGCACCATTCATGTTCATATTCTTATCTAAAAAATATAATCCACCACTACCCTTTTCACCACTGAAGCAACCCCACACCATCACACCAGCTGGGAATTTCACAGTTTTTACAGTGTACTTAGTGTCATAGCGATCAGAACCCATGGGACGTCTCACTTTTATCTGTCCTTTAGATATCGTTTTGAACGCACTTTCATCGCTAAACAGCACAGACCGCCAATCTTCTGAAGTCCACTGTCCGTATCTCCTGCAGAAAGCAAGTCGCTGCTGTCGCATCTTCTCTGTCATGAGAGGTTTGTGAGCAGCTCGGCGACACGGCAGTTTGAGATCTTTCTGTAGCCGGTTTTGAATTGTCCTAACTGCTACATCTCCCAGGACATCAGCATGCTGTTTCTTTAACTCCCTGGCTGTAATGAAAGGGTCTTTCTGTACTTCTCGTTTGAGCAGGTTGTCCGTTCTTGGCTGTGTTTTATGTTTCCTCCCCGTCCCCTTCTTCCTCGCCGGAGTCGCACCTGTTCCCAGTGTAGTGGCTGCTTTCTTCACACAGCGAACATTTTTCTCAGATCTTTTTGTTCTTCTTGCTATTTCTCTGTTGCTTAAGCTTAAGCCTTCACGAACTAAGGCTAACACAATGCCCTTTTCTTCCATACTCAGCTTGCTAGGACCCATTCTGTTGTGATGACGATCAGCGGAAGAGGAAAACAGTGAACGATATCTTCTGTACAGTGAACGATGTCAGGAAAAAGGAGGCGAAAAACCAGAAGTACCTCCTCTCACTGACCACCCAGACAGCCTGGAGCCGTGGTGGTGAGTGGTGACTGAGTGCAGTGGTATCTTTCGTGCGTAAACGCTTGGCGTAATCCATAGAGATGCCATATAGGTTAATTTCTTTACCGTAATATGCTGCATTAAAAACTGCAAGGGGGTTCATTGACAATAAAGTTAATGTTGTGTAGATCATCGTAAGGTGGCAAGGGAATATTCCAGACTGAAATATCAGGGAAAATATGTGGTATGAAATAAAAAGAGGAACTAGTAACTTTCAGTGCAAGGCGTTCAAGCTCTACGGACAAATTCCTGGACTGATGGATGACGCAACTTTAGAATATTCTAACAAAGCTGTCTGACAGTACGCCAAGTAGGGTTACGGCTGTCTTGAAAGTGAAGGGTAATATGACAAAATATTAATAATAACAAAATATAGCAGTATTTGTGTTATATTCTCCCTTATATACCTTATGTTCTTAGTTAAGAGTAGATTTGACGTGATATAATTTCTTTTGCTGACTGTATGTATATATATATATATATATATATATATATATATATATATATATATATATATATATATATATATATATATATATATATAACCCCTTATATGAAGGGGTTACGTTCTAAAACACTTAGTTAAGCAAAACTTCGTTAAGCGAACCGATTATAACAAGTTTAACCCCTGATTTGAACTTCCATTGAGAGTAACCAAAGCGAGAGTGAATCATAATACAGTAAAAGGTTTAATGAAAGTAAAAATTATGAAGTTAAACATTTAGGTAGTATAATTTAAGTCATTATAATGTACACTAATGTATGTATGTACGTAACTTTATAATGTTGATGATCTTAACTTTATGAAGGGAGGGAGAGTAAAACGGGAAATACACTAACCGGCAACCTGTGGAATGTAAACAAAGTGCGCATCATTGTACCACACACAAAACTTATGTACCACATTTCCACAAGGCTTTCCATTTCATCCATTGTAGAGTCATGAGTTCATGTGGTTCTTTTAGCTTTCCAGGAAGATGC
>NC_059270.1:15429711-15489711 GCF_017591435.1 Portunus trituberculatus
AGGGCCAACAATTCTAAAATTATTAGAAAAGTGCACAGTGATTTTCCAACACTGTATATATATATATATATATATATATATATATATATATATATATATATATATATATATATATATATATATATATATATATATATATATATATATATATATATATATATATATATATATATATATATATATATATATATATATATATATATATATATATATATATATATATATATATATATATATATATATATATATATATATATATATATATATATATATATATATATATATATATATATATATATATATATATATATATATATATATATATATATATATATATATATATATATATATATATATATATATATATATATATATATATATATATATATATATATATATATATATATATATATATATATATATATATATATATATATATATATATATATATATATATATATATATATATATATATATATATATATATATATATATATATATATATATATATATATATATATATATATATATATATATATATATATATATATATATATATATATATATATATATATATATATATATATATATATATATATATATATATATATATATATATATATATATATATATATATATATATATATATATATATATATATATATATATATATATATATATATATATATATATATATATATATATATATATATATATATATATATATATATATATATTGTAATTCTTCAAGGTCTTTTTCTTCATGACTGGTTTTATGTCTTCATTTCCTATCTTGTACATACTCCTGATTCTTCTTTCACTCTTGCCAAACTCTATTTTCTTGCATTTTGTCGTGTTGAACTCCATTTGCCATGTACAGCTCCATTTCCATATTCTGTCCAAGTCTTCCTGGAGTAGTTCGCAATCTTTGTCACATCTCACTTTTCTTAACAATTTTGCATCGTCTGCAAATAGGCTCACATAACTGGACACCCCATCCACCATGTCATTTATGTAGACCGCGAACATTACTGGTGCCAACACTGATCCCTGTGGAACTCCACTCTCCACCAAGCCCCATTCTGATGGTCTGTCCTTAATTATTGTTCTCATTTCTCTTCCTACCAAAAGTCTTCCATCCATTTTAGTAAACTGCCATGCACTCCTCCTACCATTTCAAGTTTCCAGATCAGTCTCCGGTGTGGTACCTTATCAAAGGCCTTTTTTAAATCCAGATATATTCCATCAGCCCAACCATCTCTTTCCTGTATTACATCTATCACCCTCGAATAGTAACATATCAGGTTTGTCGTGCATGAACGCCCTTTTCTAAAACCAAATTGACACTCACAAAGTATGTCATTTTCTCCAAGAAGTCTGTCCATCTATTCTTCACCACCCTCTCACACATCTTAGCTACCACACTTGTAAGTGACACTGGTCTATAGTTCAATGGGTCTCTCTTGTTACCTGATTTATAGATTGGGACAATGTTAGCTCTTTTCCAGTCTTGGGGCACTACACCTTCCCTTAATGAGGCATCAATTACTTCACAAACTTTTTCTGCCAGTTGCTCCTGCATTCTCTTAAAATCCATCCTGATACCCCATCAGGTCCCACAGCTTTTCTCACTTCTAAACTCCCCATCATATTCTTGATCTCCTCCACAGTTACTTGAAACTCCTTCATAATCCCTTTCTGTTCCATTACCAGTGGTTTGTCAAAAGCAGTCTCCTTTGTGAATACCTTCCGAAAGCATCCATTCATAGCCTCTGCCATTTCCTGGGATCTTCACTGCATACTCCATTTACTTCTAAACTTTCAATACTTTCTCTATTTTTGATGTTGTTGTTCACATGTCTGTAAAAAGCCTTGGTTGGTCTTTACATTTATCAATTATATCCTTTTCTTGTTTCTTTCTTTCTTCTCTTCTAATCAACACATATTCATTTCTTGCTCTTTTGTAACTTTCCCACTGCTTAATCCGTCTTTTCCTTCTCCACCTCTTCCATGCATCCTCTTTTCTTGTTCTAGCCTTTTCACATCTATCGTTAAACCAGTCCTGCTTTCCAACTTCTCTATGTTGTCTTATTGGTACAAATTTTTCTCACCTTCTTTGTATATTTTTATAAATTCCTTCCACTTTTCATTTGCTCCTTAGCACTCTTGAATTTCATCCAATTTGTCTCTTGAAAGAATTTCTTTAGGTTTCCAAAATCTGTCTTGGCATAATTCCATCTTCCCACTTTATATTCTTCATTTCTTCTAGATTTCTCTTCATCTATCACCTTGAACTCCAAAACTGCATGATCACTCTTTGCTAAAGGGCACTCCACCCTCATCTCCTCAATGACCATTGGCTCTGTACTAAAGACCAAGTCCAGTCTTGACGATGCTCCTCTCCTCCAAACCTAGTATCTTCTTTGACCCACTGAGTTAACACATTTTCCATTGCCAGTGTCAATAGTGTATTTCCCCATGTTGTCTCTGATCCTTCCATTGACCAGTCCTCCCAACACACCTCTTTACAATTAAAATCTCCCATCATTATAGTTCGTTCACAGCCACCCAACATTTCTTCCAGACATGTTCCTGTATCACTTATCATTTCTTCATATTCCTGTACTGACCATGCATTTGTCTTAGGTGGTACGTACACCACTATGTAGTGCCTCTTTTTCCTTCATTAGTTTCTGCTCTGATCTTTAGCACTTCTGCCTTTCCCATACCTTCTTTCACTTGATCCACCTTTATATCTTTTTAACCAGCAACATCACTCCTCCTCCCATCTTACCTACTCTATTTCTTTTCCAAACATTATATTTCCTTCTCCAACCATCATCAGGTCTTCTCCTCTCTCAGTTTTGTTTCAGTAAGACCCACAATATCTGGGTTCTTGTCCCTCAAGTAATCGTTGAGTTCTAAAATCCCGATATCACTCCATTTATGTTGGAATACATTACATTCCGCTCATACGTAAGTTTCTTTAGTCCTTTCTTGCTGTACTTTTCTGGGTTATGAACCACTTCCTCAGTCTCATATCCAAGATTCTCCAGAAAAACTCTTTCTTCTCCTCTTCTGTCCTCTCTTCATTTTTTTCAAAGCCTCCTTTCTCAACTCATTTAACATTTCTCTTTCCTTTTCACCGAGATCTCTTCTCAACCAAATCTTCCTTGTTGTTTCCTGCTGGGCTAGCCTCCATGACTTCTCCACCAATTCATCTACATCCTTTTGTGACTTAAGTTTGATTCTTATTGGCCTCATACCTTCTCTTGTGAACTTTCCAATTCTATGGAAGTCCTCTATTTCTTGTACTAGGTCTTTTCCTCCTCCTGCACCACATTAATGATATTATTTATCACCTTTTTATGTTTTTCTCTCTCCATTTTACTCGGTGTCTTATCCTCCTCCACACCAAATATCACCACACATCTCTTTTTGTCTACAGTTTCCCTCACCAATGTCTCATTTGACTTAATAACCTTCACCACTTTCTCAGCAATCTTCTCTTCTATGATCTGTTGATCTATAATTTCAGCAAGGCCCAAAGTTTTCTCCCCAGACTCTTTGATTTCCTTTTCCAGACTTGCAACTTTGTAATTTACCTCCTTTCTTTCCACTTCCTGACTTTTTTCCATTCAGCCTGCTTCTCCATCACTTTTCCTAGAGATTCTCCACATTTTTCGCAATTCACTTTAATTAGCTTAACTTCCTCTTTCAGTACTTCATTTTCCTTCTTCATATCGGCACACTCTTTCATTACATTGTCATAACTCGTTTCCAGGCCCCATACTTTTCAAACAGTTTTTCAATTTTACCTTCCAACTCCAGAATTTTCTTCACATAAGCGCTCTTCTCCATTATTCCTTGAAATCCTGTGAAGTCTGATTCATCTTTCGAGTTCACGGCCGCCATGTTGCGCAGATGTAAACAAACCAGCTGATGGCTCAAACGCAGGCTACAGTTTATATTCACCTTCCTGGACATTATTTTGCTAATCAACAGTTAACATGACTATATGGAGACGGGACAAACATTACCAGCTCCTTTCCCACCTTGGTTACTCTTAGGCAATGGTAACTGTAGAATTAGAGATGATTGCTCTGGAGCTCAGCGACCACATCCGCCATCGACGATGTCCCGTGTGTGTGTGTGTGTGTGTGTGTGTGTGTGTGTGTGTGTGTGTGTGTGTGTGTGTGTTTTCAAATGTTACAAGGCGGGACGCATGTAACTTATCTTCGAGAGGAGAGGGGAGGAGGGAAGGAGATGGGGAGGGAGGAGGAAAGAGATGGAGAGAGAGAGAGAGAGAGAGAGAGAGAGAGAGAGAGAGAGAGAGAGAGAGAGAGAGAGAGAGAGAGAGAGAGAGAGAGAGATGGGAACAGTCTATGCCATTGGGTAATTTTAGACACAAGGCAGGACGCATGTAGCTTATCTTTAGTGATTGGTGGAGACAAGGATGGTAGGAGGAGCACTAGGATTTCAAGGACAGCATACGGCATGTGTAGTTGGTATCCAACACACTATACGGGACAACTGAACTGAAGAAAGCTCAGAAAAGAAATATGACGTCTACGTAGGCGTCACCGTATTTGCTACTGGGGCTTCATGACGCCTACATAGGCGTCACCGTATTGAATGGATTAACCCTAATGTTCCGGTGATTAAACTATTTTCCAATATCCCATGACGGGTAAAAATGGTAAACCTAGAAATTGTCAGAAGACTGTTTGAATACTAATAATTATTTTTTTTTGTTATTCTGAATACAATGATGTACATTCTAGCTCGATGTGACCTCTGAAAGTTTAGTTATTGCCTTATCAAGGATTCCTCCTCCGCCACTATGTGATCCGTCAAGCAAAAACAGCTCGGTGAGCAATGACACCGTGCAAACACACACACATTCTCTCTCTCTCTCTCATCTTGAAGAGAAATTGTACACTTCAATGAGAGAGAGAGAGAGAGAGAGAGAGAGAGAGAGAGAGAGAGAGAGAGAGAGAGAGAGAGAGTATTCTTTCACCCCTTTTCATATCAAGTTTCAAGCAAATAACATGTAGGTATCATCTCTCTCTCTCTCTCTCTCTCTCTCTCTCTCTCTCTCACACACACACACACTCTTGATCGTCTTCCCAGAACATGAAAGGCACGCCTGCATCTCCGTGAGCCACTCTGGGTTCTCAATACGATGTTTGGAGTCTGTTCTCCATCACCACTATCTCTGTCTTCTCTCTGTTCTGAGAAAACAGGTGGATCCTCTGAATCATTTTCCGAGTCTTCACTACTGCTGTCTTCGCTTTCTTCAGTTTCTTCCTCATAATCACTGTCACTGTAGTCAGGCTCAGAAGCACTGCTAAATAAAAATTATCTGTCTTGTTCCGTAGTGAGTTATGAACTGAGACGTCCCTTCGCTCTTATCAGGGTGCTTTCGACATGGTGGATCGCTGGGGTTGCCAAGTGTCGCCCTCAGAATGGGAGAATAGCTTAGTTACCCCTAAATATACAAAACTAGTGGCAACACCACGGGTGGAAAAAGAAACCAGATACTTCCACTCGCCATCTGACTCGAGAAACCGCGCCTGGAGCTCAAACATGAGGCGCAAAAATTCTTGATTACGGGAACGATCGCCATCGCTACAGACGCACTGATGCAATCATTCATATACAATCACCGGAACATAAGGGTTAAACCTTTTACTGTACTATGATGCACTCTTGCTTTGTTTACTCTCAATGGAAGTTCAAGTCAGGGGTTAAACTTGTTATAATTGGTTCGCTTAACGAAAATTCGCTTAACAAATGTTTTTTAGGAACGTACACCCGTTCGTTAAGCGGGGGTTGCCTGTATTATCTTTTAGCGCTATTTTCATGCTAACTGCATGCCATCCGTCCTGCGGCCTCGCTCAGTGGCGGCTCATGGAAAAATAGAATGGAGGGACTGTGTCACTGCAAGCTTTACACAAGAGTATAATAATGATAACTAAAAGAAAATAATGAAAAAAATAACTAAGCACAGGATTTTATAAACTTACAGTTGTACCGTAGTACAGCACAATGTAAACATAGGCCTTGGACCAAGCATCTATAGAAGCAGGCTGAGCTGCACCAAATGTAGCCCAATAGTCTTAGGTGTAGCACCAAAAAAAATCCTAAATTATCGTACAGCACGAAACTAATATTTTTGTCTCGTTTTATTGTAAATTTTCAAAATTTAATTATAAATATTTGGATAAAACATAACATATACTACAGACTTTTGTTATAACAATTTGTTGGTTGCATATTATTGTATTGTGAGATTAGTGGAGTCATACACCTGGCAGTGAGTGTCTGGGTCTGTGGGGACTGCAGCTCTGCAGGTCCTATGGGTGAGTTGCTGCACAAAGCTTTCCTCTTCCTTTCACCCCTATTCCGTCCAACTCTAATGCAAGAGTTAACCAGTACTCACAATCATTCATACCTTTTTCTGGTAAACTCTGGAACTCCCTGCCTGCTTCTGTATTTCCATTTTCCTATGACTTGACTTCTTTTAAGAGGGAGGTTTCAAGGCATTTATCCCAGACTTTTGGCTAATTCTATTCTAATCCTTGAGGGAACTGACATTTAATCTTTTGTTGCCCCTGGCTGGCTTTCCTTCTGGCATAAAATAAGAAAAGTCCTGAATATTTCCTTAATTTGCAATGGGTGTGAGTAACTGCAATTACTCATATAAATATATTGACATACATTATCACTAATCAAGCATAAATAACATCTATATAAAAGATTCAATAGCATGTTCAGTCTATATATAGATGTCAATCTGGAATGCCCATTTACTGCGAAACTATGTATGGATCAAAGTTAGTAAAATCTATAAATAGTTTACTTTTTTTATCTAGGAGTACACTCATCTACCCTGCTGCCGGGAATGGGTTATTTGTATAACTGAAATTAATAAACTTGTATATAATAAATACCATTTGTCCTTATGTTTTGCTGGGTTAACATTAAATCACTTAGTGAATCTGGAAGTTATTCCAGACGATTGTAAATGCCCCAATTAAGATTCTATCACCCCTATTCTTTGTGAAATATTTATTTAATCATAAATTTTACAATGACAATTGCAAGGAAATATTCTGGGGTCATCACTTACCTTGCCACAGCAAACATAGCTCTCACCATCTTCTCTCCTTCACCTACCCACTTAGAGGTAAGAGATGATGCACTGATACTGAAAAATGTTGAGCCACTCTGACAGGCAATACATTTACCTGAGAAAACAATTTATAAGTAGAATTGCATGAATAAAATGAAAGTGACATAATGACCACTATCATATGAGTCGCCCTGTGCCATTTTGTCGTAACTCCGTCAATCCTACTTTCGAGTAAAACGCGCTTAAAGTTAAACACTGAAAACGTGCATGAAATCGGTCAAAATTATATAAGATTATACATCAAATAAAAGATCTTGGGTAGTTTTGTTTAGTTATGGTGGTTTTCAATAGTAAATTTTTAGCCCATTTCCGTAGCGGTAAATTTTTTTTAGGTGAAATGGTTTCTAAGGTGCTAGTTTAAGAATACATGTTAAAATTAGGAGTGTGTGAAGATTTCATGATGATAGCTGCAAAACTCGATGTTATATGAATTTTTTTCGAGCGAAAAATAAATAATTTATTATTAGCGCAACTTTCATTATCCTTCCAAGTATGTTTAATTTTCTATTATTGTTCAAAAGGGTTGACTAAAGGTAAAAGTTTGTATTTATGCATTGTCTTTACCTAAAATACAATAATGAAAGTTTCTATTAATTTTTAATTATTGTTAAGAAATATTTTTTTCTTTTTATGACAAAAATAAATGATGGTTGGCTCTCATCATTATCAGGATCAAGGTTTTTATGATCCCAACAATGCCCTTAGCAGATTTACCAACCAAATAAATCCCCCTTCAACCCACCAAGTAGGGTTGACTGAGGATTTATTTCACAGTTGGTGGCCACAGCAGGATTGTGACACTTTTGTCAGGTTCTTTCAATAGTCAAGGAAGTCATCTTCTAGGGTGTCTGGGTTGTCAGGTTTATCTTCAGCAGCACCTGCAGCCAGCAGTCCCTGGGCAGTGAAGAGGTCGTTGTACCAGGGCTTGTACTCGAGGGGAATGAAGCTCAGCAGGTGGTTGAGGTCTGCCAACTTCTCTGGTCGTAGCACCACACCCTGGGGATACTTCGCTGGCAGGTCGATGGTGGTGAGGTCAAAGTTCCTCGGATCATAGGCAGCTCCTCTCCCCTTCTGCAGTTTCACTTGGAGTGGCGCCCCGATGTCATCTACGTACGTCTGCCAGATTCTCATACCTTGCTTGTATTCTTCAGTGTACATGAACATCCTGATGTCTTCCTTGTATCTTGACTTGGCAACCTGGGTCTTCATACACTTGGACTGGAGGGGCTGAAGATCCATGAACTGCTCACTCGTCATCTGGACCACGTTGAAGGGGTGTTCATGTCGTGCCTCCCTCATCAGCTCGACGTAGTGACCAGTGGTGTAAATCTCCCACCCACGAAAGAAGTTCTCCAGGTTGCCGAAGTCAGGATCGCATGACATGTAGGAGTGGCCAGGCATCAAGAAGAAGTGTTTGATCGAGCAGAACCTCCCACTCTGGACGAAACGTAGCATCAGAAGTGAGAGGTTGAGGTTCTTGTTCTGGCCACCACAGTTGTCACTGAAGATTACAAGCTTGGTCATCGAGGCAGGGACATACGTGTTGATGTAGTGGAGGAGGCAGCTGCCGATCTCACTCGAATCTCTCTTGGCGAGCTGCTACAGTGTAGCAGGGGTGGTCTCCTTGAGGTTGTGGATGCCAAAGTTGTAGGTCCACATCTTCCTCTTGTAGTAAGTGACGTTGGTGGAAAGACGTGGTGTGACAAGAGTCTGCTGGAGGTCCATGGCAAAAGCAAACAGGGTGGGGTTGGTGTCCTGTTTATACGCAGTCATGAGATCTCTTGCCACCTTCGCCTTCAGGAGATGAACTTTCTTCTGTGTGAACAGCTGACTCTTCTTCGCCTCATCCCTGTTCGCTGTTGCCACCTCTACCTCGTTGGCAATCTTGTCGCAGTAGCTGCACATGTCGACCATGGGAGGTCTGGAACCGATGTTGACCCTTGAAAACACCCTGCTGTACCCATCGAAGCGCATGATCTTCTCTGCAGGCACGTCCTTCTCGGCACACCACTCCTTGAAGAGGTCATAGCAGTGTTTGTGAGAGTAGCCAGGAGGAAGGTAGACGCGATATTGGCTCTTCGCACGTGAGTAGTGAGAGGTACACGTGGGCAGGGACATGATGTGGTCATGGACAAGCTTCATCATAATGTCAGGAGTCTTGTTGTGCGGTGGTGCTGTCTTCCCACGACAATCAACAGGGGCCACACCAGTCCCCCCCCATCCTCTTCAACACGTAGGACAAACGCCTCTCACTGATGCTGTGTATGCTGAGGAACGCTTTTTTGCACACCACGGTCCTCGTGTTGTCCACATACATAGCATATTCGAATGTCGCCTTCCTCCTGCTGTTGGGTCCCACATGTGGATCGCTGACCTCCCTTGAGATCACCGCCTTGGACAGGTAAGCAGACTGGGCGTTGCTGTCTGCCATCTTCCAATATCCACTGAAGATCTGCACAGTGGGGTCTCCAAGTATGGTAAAGCAGGCCTTAAGACACTCACATGGCTCCCCAACCTTACGAGCAGCCACAACCTTCTTCGTTGCCAATCTCATGTACTCCAAACCGCTGTTTCTCATCTTCTTGGCAACAACTTTCTCCCACTCAAGACTTATCAGCCTTCCTTTTCTTCTGGGGGCCTTCAGCAGGTTGACGAGGCTCTTCCAAGGCTGGGGAAGTTGAAGGGGCGCTGGTAGAAGCCATAAGTTCAGGAAAAGAGTAGCGTAGGTCTTGCCGTGACGAGTTAAAGCATGACTGCCGCGACACACGTGGCGAGGCGTGGGTGTGACGTCATGCGCTTACGCGCTGCTGATTGGCTGGCTGCCAGCAGCTGTGAGTGTGGAGATACGACAAAACCGCTCAGGATACAACATGTTAGTCTCACTTTAAAATTTGCGCGACTTTGCACCTTGTTTTAGGTGCCCAAATGGTCGAGTTTGGCTTGGCTGACCTTAGCATACGACTTTTACACCCTTCCCCTACACCAAGCAACCGTTAACTCAGAATCTCAAATTTCCTGGGTTATGACAATATGGCACGGGTGCCTCATATGCTTGTGTAAGCTATTTTGTTTTATTTTATTTTATTACATATTATACTACAAATTGATAAAGATTTGCATATTTACCAATCATTGTCTTCCCTGTGCCTGGAGGACCGAAAAGCAGCAAACCCTTAGGTGGACCTCGCAGTCCAGTGAAGATGTCAGGACGCAGCATTGGCCACACTACAATTTCCTACATAAATAAATTCATTAATAAATTTTCTTCCATCTTTCATAAATTCTTTATTATATTAGGTAAAAATAAATAAATAAATAAATAAATAAATAAACAGATGGTACATTAACCTTTCTGTTTTAACTCAATGATGATAAGATCCTTTACCTTGATAGTGCTTTTAGCTAGTTTTAAACCAGCTATGTCATCCCATGTCACATCTGGTCCACTGTCCATAATTTCATTCATGATCATCTCCACCATTTTGGCATCAATGTTCTGGAGAAAAAATGCAAATAATTTTGTTTTTTCCAGTAGGGACAGTAAATTGTAATCCCTGCATGAGTCAGACTAACTGAAGGGAAGGCTAATCTGAGTTATCCAAAATTCCAAGTAACCCAAAAGATTTTTTTTTTTACATTTTGCATGGGTCTTAACACTAACATTTGATATGATGTGTGTAATGTATTATGTAAACAGGTACATTTACATGGCACACACACACATATACACATGCTTTCAACAGAGTACCACATAGAAGACTCCTATGGAAAATAAAACATATTGGATGAATACAGGGAAGTATCTTAAGCTGGATGATGAACTACTTAACAAAAAGGGAAATGACAAAAATTATAGACACCCCCCATCAAGTTGGAGCACAGTTACTAGTGGCATAACACAGGGTTCAGAGGTGGCAACAATTATATTCCAAGTATATATAAACGATACAGAAGAAGGCTTGGGTAGCTACATAAATTTGTTTGAGAGTAATAAGGAACAGCGAATACTGTATGGAATTGCAGAAAGATATTGACAGGATCTGGGAATGGAGCCAAAAGTGGAAATTAGAATTTAATATCAGGTAAAACCATGTGATGGAAATGGGTAAAATTAATAGAAGACTTAGATGGGAATACAAAATGAGAAAAGAGGCTATAATGAAAAGGAGAAAAGAGAAAGATCTAGGAATGATTATACAAGACACCCTGACTCCAGAAGACACATAAATAGGCTATTTGGTTCAACATACAAGACATTAACAAATATCAAGTTGGCATTCAATTACATGGATAAGAGCATGATGAAAAAGATCATAACAACTATGTTAAGATCTATATGCAGCAGTGGTGTGGTCACCATAAAGGCAGAACATCAGTAAACTAGAAAGAATCCAAAGGTCAACTAGAAAGGTAGTGCCAAAAATAAGGGATCTTCCATATGAAGAAAGACTGAAGGAAATGGATCTACCAACTTTGAAGAATAGTGGGAGAGAGGAGATCTAATAGCAATGTACAAGGTAGTAAACCATACGGAAAATATACACAGACAAGACCTGGTATCACTGACAGAGGATGGAAATAGATGAAAAAGAGGATACTCCAAGGTGTCTGAGGAACATAAAAAAGTTTAGTTTTCCACATAGGGCAGTGGACATGTGGAAAGGATTGAGAGAAGAGATTGTAGCATCAAAAAGTGTGCATAAATTTAAGGAAAAGTTTGATGAAAATAGATATGGAGACAGCCCCGCTTGACAACTAGGTAAATACACACCTACACACATACACATGCAACACACACACACACACACACACACACACACACACACACACACACACACACACACAACAGGGGAAAGAAGAACCATTGTTGCTTGACCTAGTTCTCACAAAGAAACCAGAGCTCCGTCCAATCATACAATACCTTAGTCCAATGGGGAAAAGTAATCGTGTGACATTAAAGATGCAAATGCAGGAGGAAGATGAGATAATTTAGAGAGGACTATAAAAGAGAGATTAAATTATGTAAGAGTGGATTTTGAAAAAATTATGACATATTCTTACAGAAATACAATAAAGGAGCAAAAAAGTTTGTTCCTGTTTATAAAGTTCAGAAAAAAATACATAAATGGTACAGTGCTAGATGCATACAAGCAAAAAAAGCAAAAAATAAAGTGTGGAAGAAACTCTTAAAGCAGGGAAATGACTATAACAGATGGCAGTACAAAGATGCTAGAAATGAATATATTAGAATAAGGAGAGAGGAAGAAAGAAATTTTGAGAAAGATGTAGTGGATAAAAGCAAAGATGAAGCCAAACTTTTGTACAAGTTTATAAGCGGCAAAACAAACAATACAAAAACAATTGAAAAAATAATTAAAGGAGGGAAGGCATACCAAACAGAGAAGGAAATGTGTGAAATAATGAATGAAAGCTTCAAAACTGTATTTACTGCAGAAGATGACTTCACAGAACCTAATAGGACATTGGATTGCCAAGGATTACAGGAGTTTGCAGTGCACAAAGAGGATATTGGAAGATTACTGGATGAGTTGGAAGTCAGAAAAGCAATGGGGCTAGATGGTGTATCAGGCTAGGTGTTAAAAGAATGTAAAGAGCAATTACTGGAGCCAATTTGGGACATAATTTCAAGGTCGATGAATGAAGGGAAAGTTCCACTAGAATGGAAGAGAGCCAACGTAATACCGATATTTAAAGGAGGAAAGGCAACCGAGCCACTAAACTACAGACCAGTGTCACTTACAAGTGTCGTAAGGAAGTTATGTGAAATAATTATCAGAGAAAAATTGGTTAAATTTCTAGAAGAGGAGCAAGTCATTTTGAACAGACAATTTGGGTTCAGGACAGGGCAGTCATGTGTATCAAACTTATTAAGCTTCTACTCCAGGTTTATTGCAGGACTTGAAAACAGAGATGGATGGGTAGACACAGTATACCTGGACATTAAAAAGGCTTTTGATAAAGTCCCTCATGGAAGACTACTTTAGAAACTAGAGAACATAGGAGGACTGTGAGGAACCTTGCTTGAATGAACAAGAGATTATTTGAAGGATAGGGAAATAAGAACTGTGAAATACTCATCTTGGGTTAAAATAACTAGCAGAGTGCCACAAGGGTCAGTGTTAGCCCCCATTATGTTTCAAGTTTATGTAAATGACATTCACATTGGGATACAGTTATATAAATTTATTTGCTGATGATGCAAAGTTGCTAAGAGTTATCAAAACCAGAGAGGACTGTCTGCTGTTGCAGGAAGATTTAAACAAGATCTATAAGTGGAACAGGAAGTGGAAATTAGAGTTTAATGCCAAGAAATGTCATATAATGGAACTAGGAAAGAGTAAGAGAAGACCAGTACGGAACTATTTGATGGGAAAAGAACAAATAATGAAGACTAAAGAGGAAAAAGATCTTGGAGTGGAAAAAAGATCTTGGAGTGATCATACAAGAAAATCTGAGCCCTGATAAACAAATAAACAAGATATTTGGACTATCATATAAAAAGTTAACTAATATAAGAGTGGCATTTCATTACATGGATATGATGAAAAAAAAATCATCACAAGTATGATACGCCTAAAGCTGGAATATGCAGCAGTGGTATGGTCTTCGAGCTCTAAAAAGGATATAAGAAAAGTGGAAAGGATACAGAAGATTGCTACAAAGATGGTGCCAGAATTTAAGGACTTCATATATGAAGAATGACTGAAGGAAATGGGACTGCCAACCTTACAAGACAGAAGAGAATGCGGGAACCTAATAACAATGTATACGATAGTAAATGATATTGAAAAGATAGACAAAGAAGACCTGATGCTGTTGACAGAAGAAGATGGAAGGACAAGAGGACATGAAAAGGAGATCAGGATGAGGCACTGTGTGAAGGATATTAGAAAGACAGTTTTCCACACAAAACGGTGGAAAAATGGAATGCATTGGATAATGAAATTGTTACAGCACATAGTGTCATCAACTTTAAAGAAAAACTAGATAAATGGAGATATGGAGACAGGACACTATGAGCCCCACTCGAACCCTGTACAATACAACTAGGTAAATACACACACACACACACACACACACACAAGGAAATGATATATAAACGAGAAGGAAGAGAAAAAGTGGAACAAGTTTAACTAAAATGATAAAGGCAAAAGACTAAAATGATGTATACGAACATAGATGGGGTTTTATCAAGTAAACTAGAATTAAGAGATTACATAAATAAAGAAAATCCGGATATTGTAAGCCTGGCTGAAACAAAACTAAATGAGGCAATCAAAATAGACTTGGATAATAGGTATAATGTATAGAGAAGAGACAGAGTGGGTAAAGGAGGAGGAGGAGTCATGATTATGTTAAGGAAGGAGATAGTGATAAACCAAGTGGAATGTGGGGAAGGGAAAGCAGAAGTATTGTATGTTAAGATGCATATTAATAAAAAAGAGTTAACAATCATTGTAACATATGTGCCACCAAAAAACAAATTCATGGACCAATCAAGAATATAAAGACATGATAGATGACACAATAAGTAGTCTAACGAGAATTGTTAACAAAAGGAAAAAGTTATATTAGTAGAAGATTTCAACTGTAAAGAAGTGGACTGGGAAAATTATGAAGTGGTATGGGGAAGAAGCCTGGGAGAAAGATTCTTGAACCCTATGATAGACAATATGATGGACCAGAGAGTAAAGTTAGAATGCACAAGATTCAGAGGAAACGACGAGCCAGCGAGATTGGACCTAGTTTTTACAAGGGGTATACAAATGAATGATGATATAAGATATAAGTGCCCATTGGGAAAGAGTAACCATGTAATATTAGAAATAGATATAGAAGAGGGAAAGGAAGATAGAGACGATTCATACAAAGGAGACCGATTAAATTACAGAAAGGCTAATATTGAGAATCTCAAGAACTATTTTAAAAACGTAAACTGGGAGGAGATGGAAAACTCAGAGACGATGCAAGAGAAATATAACTTATTTTTGGAAATATACAAAACAGGAATCAGGGAATATGTCCCGAAATATAGACCTAAAGAAGAAGGAAAGAAAGATTGGTTTAATGCAAGGTGTGCTAGGGCAAAGGAGAAAAGAGATGGAGCATGGAAAAGGTGGAGGAGAAATAGAAATCCAGCAAATAAGGAAAACTTCAAGGCTGTGAGAAATGAACATATTAAGGAGAGGAAGGAAGAGGAAAAGAACTTCGAAAAGGACGTTGTCGAAAAATGTAAGGAGCAACCAAAATTGTTCTATAGATTCATAAATGGAAAAATTAGGCAAAGAGAAACAATAGAAAGGTTAAAAGAAGAGAACGGGATGGTGGAAGATCCAAAAAGTATGGCAGAACTATTAAATAATAAATTCCAAGAGGTCTTTACTAAGGAATCCAAATTTGAAAGGCCACAGGGTAATAGAGACACAATCTATATGAAAGAGATTAAAGTAACCAAGCTTGAAATAAAAGAGTTAATGAAGGAACTTGATGAAGAGAAGGCAATGGGACCAGATGAAGTCTCAGGCAGAATACTGAAAGAATGTAGGGAAGAACTAGCAAGTCCTATATACACATCATAAAATGCTCAATAGAAAATGGAACAGTACCAGTAGAATGGAAAAGAGCTGATGTGGTTCCCATATATAAGAGTGGAAGGAAGGAAGAACCTTTAAATTACAGACTGGTATCACTAACTAGTGTAATATGCAAGATGTGTGAAAGAATAATAAAGAAAAAATGGATCGAGTTCCTTGAAGACAACAAATTAATATCAAATAGCCAATTTGGTTTTAGAAAAAGGCAGTAGTGTGTAACTAATTTATTGGGTTTCTATTCTAGAATAGTTGATAGAGTACAAGAGAGAGAGGGATGGGTTGACTGTATTTATTTGGATTTAAAAAAGGCGTTTGACAAAGTGCCACATGAAAGATTACTATGGAAGTTAGAGGAGAAGGGTGGCTTAAAAGGAAGCACATTGAGATGGATAGAAAATTATTTGAGAGGGAGAGAAATAAGGACGGTAGTTAAAGATATGAAGTCCAAGTGGAGAGCAGTAGAATGCGGAGTGCCACAGGGGTCAGTATTGGCACCAATACTTTTCCTCATTTATATTAACAACATGCCAAAAGGAGTGAACAGCTACATAAATCTGTTTGCAGATGATACGAAACTGTGCAGAGTTATAAAGCAAAAAGAGGATTGTGAAATACTGCAAGAAGACCTAAATAAGATCTGGGAATGGAGTAAAAAGTGGGAAATGGAATTCAATGTGAACAAAAGCCATGTCATGGAAATGAGAAAGAGTGAAAGATGACCTGTGGAAATCTATAAGATGGGAGATGGAGTAGAACTGGAGAAAGTTAAAAAGGAAAAGGACTTAGGAGTGACGATGGAAGAAAACAATCAACCGGTAAGCCATATTGATAGAATTTTTAGAGAAACATATAATTTGCTAATGAATATTGGAATAGCTTTTCACTACATGGACAAAGAAATGATGAAGAAATTGATAAGTACTATAATAAGACCCAGATTGGAATATGCAGGAGTAATGTGGACCCCTCATAAAAAGAAACACATAAGGAAATTGGAAAGACTACAAAAAATGGCTACAAGAATGATTCCAGAATTTGAAGGGATGACATATGAGGAGAGACTAAAGACTATGGATCTGCCAACCCTGGAACAAAGAAGGGAGAGAGGAGACCTGATACAAGTTTATAAATTGATCAACGGAATGGACCAAATGGATAATGAGAAACTGATCCTGAGAGAAGAATATGACATCCGAAGCACAAGATCGCATAGTAAAAAGCTGAGAAAGGGAAGATGTCTGAGAGATGTTAAAAAAATATAGTTTCCCGCAAAGATGTATTGAGAAGTGGAACAGTTTAAATGAAGAAGTAGTGTCTGCAATGAGTGTGCATACTTTTAAAGTAAGATTGGATAAGTGTAGATATGGAGACAAGGCCACACGAGCATAAAGCCCAGGCCCTGTAAAACTACAACTAGGTAAATACAACTAGGTAAATACACACACACCTGTTTCACTGACTAGTATTATATGTAAGATATGTGAAGAAGTGATTAAAGCCAAGTGGTGTGAATTTCTAAAAAGTGAAGGAATCTTAATGGAGAACCATTTTGTCTTCAGAAAAGGAAAATCATGTGTATCAAATTTATTTTGTTTCTACTGAGGAGTGGTTGATATTTTACAGGAGCAAGATGGCTGGGTCAACTATGTGTACCTACAATGATTGTAGTTATTAAACACTCGAAGGCGAGGGTGTCTCCCATCTATGCATGGTTGGTACAACTTGTAATTTTCACTTGCACCATTTGTTTAGACATTGTAAGGCAAAAAAAGGCAGGTAAAAATAGGCTGGATTGTGGCTTGCAAGGTGTGAAATAACGGGCGAGATATTCAATAGATCCTCCTCCCATTGCAGTTACATGGACACTGAAATGGGAGGGGAGAGGGTGTGTTCCTGTGTATGCCATAGTACTAAGTTGCCAGTGCCCACCTTTCCTTACCAAAGAAACCACTTTCCATGGCTTTTTCCGTGCTTATTATCATCATTTATGGTACAGAGAGTGGGGAGGGGGGAGGCCCCGGGCTGTGGTGGGTGTGGCAGGGGGCCTTTAAAGTTTAAATACCACACGTAGTTTAGCGTATTTCCCCAAAATACTCCATCACTATGTTGCCATATGTTTGGGGATGCTCTGGTGGTGTTTTGGGGATTTTCAATATTTTTCAGATTTTTCGATACCATAGCCACCGGACGATCCTCTTAAAGGCAGCTGGGAGATTTGAACAAAGAAAGGGAATTCTCTGGATTTAGGGAGGAAAGAGCTAACATTAAAAGCATTATTTCACTGGACAGAGCACTTAAAGTTCTGAGGGAAATGATTGCCAGGATTTCTGAACAACAGGATCAGCTGATTGCAGGGAACCTTGAGCTGAGAGAGAGGTGCAAAAAGTTAGAGAGCACTGTTATAATGAATAAGGACATGAAGAAAACTCTGGACGAAATAAAAAAGGGAAATTAGCACCCTTAAGTGCAAATGTGCAAACTATAAAGTAGCGCTGCAGGGACTTGAGCAAAAACTGGACACCAGCATGGAAACAAGAAAGGTGATCAGTGAAAGAAAAATAGGGGAATGGAAGGTCTGGAAAAAAGAACAGGATGAAGAAAAAGTGAATATTGCTAAAGTAGTCAAGCAACAGATAAGAGAAAACACAAGACACAGTCATACAACTGAAAAAAAAAAAAAAAAAAAATAGTGAGAGATATGGAGAACAATAAGAAGAGTATGGTTATAAATGGACTAGAAGAAAAAAAAAGAACCCAGAGAAAATTGTGAGGGAGGAGAAAAAATAGATGGTTAAGGAAATTACCTCAGCAGTTCAAGATGAAGAAAAGTCTTGAGAAAGATATAGAGGAAATATATAAACTTGGTAAACATTGTAAGGGAACCAAAAGACCACTGAAAGTTAAAATGAGATTACAAGTGAGGATAGAACAAATATTAGTGAGGACCGGAAAACTGGCTGATAAGGCAGAACATAAAAATATATGGATAAAGAGAGAGGTGAATCAAGTAGAAAGGGTAAAAGAGAGATAACCAAGAAATGAAGCTAAGGAAAAAGAATGAGGGAGGGACAGAGAATGAGAAGATATTCTCCTGGAGGATACAAGACATGAGACTGAAGAAATGGTATATTTGGGAAGGGGAAGGAAAGCATTAAGAGTCATGTATACAAATAAAGATGGATTTATATCAGGATACTTGGAAATGAGAGATTATACATATTGGAAAAAGGACTAGATGTGGTATGCATAACAGAAATAAGTGAAGACATCCAAGTGAATTTTAAAGATCAGCAATATAATGTTTGTAGGAGAGGCAGAAGGGGAAAAGCAGGAGGAGTACTGATAATGACTCAAGAGGATATGATATATACATGGAGGAGGTACAGAACGGAGATGGAATGGCCGAGATTTTAAGCATAACAATTAGGACAGTGGGAGGGAATAAAAGAATATCATAGTTGCATATGTGCCACCAAAGACTGATGTCCATAAAGAAATGCAAAGTGCTAAGCTTCTGGGACAATATGTTAAAGAAGAACAAAAGATTGCTACTTGTGGGAGATCTAAACTATAAACATGTAAACTAGGAAGAAATGGATACAAAGTCATGCTGGATGTTGGGGGGAGGAAGTGTTACAACTGGTAATGGTAAACACATCTAACCAATGAGTGAAGGACTATACAAGGTATAGAGGGGAAGAAGAACCATCAATACTGGATTTGGTAATATTGAGTGGAAAGAAATTATGAAAGGCAAAACAATTCAAGAGAAGTATGATATACTCCTAGACAAGTATAATGAAGGAGTAACAAGATGCTTTCCAGAATACAGAGTAAAAAAGCAATGGTATAATGCTATATGTGCAAAAGCTAAAAGTGTAAGGATGCAGCTGAGAAAAAAATTAAGGAAGTAACAGAATGAAGCAACTTGGAAGAAGAATAAAGAGGCATGGAACAAATACATTAGGATAAGAAGGGAGGAGGAGAGAAATTCTGAAAAGGATGTAGCGAAGAGATGTGAAAAGGAACCCAAGCTTTTTATAAGTATATAAATGGAAAAATGATGAACACAGAGACCATCACTAAAAGAAAAAATACAAGAATGGAGTGAACATATTAATGAGAGCTTTAAATCAGTATTTAATGAAGAGGGAGATGTGATCAGCAGCTCTCTCATGGAAAGGAAGGTACCATGGGAGTGGAGAATAGCAAATATAGTCCCAATATATATAAAGGAGGAAAAAAAGATCAACCCCCTAATTATAGACAAGTGTCACTGACTAAAGCTGTGGGAGATCTGTGAAATTTGAATTAAAAAAAAAAAAAGGTTAAAATAACTGGAGGAAAATGAAATGATAAAAAAGCTCATAATTCGGTTTCAGAAAAGGAAGATCATGCATAACAAATTTACCAAGTTTCTATACAAGAGTAGTAGATGAAATACAAAGAAGAGATGGATGGGTTGACACAGTGTATTTGAAAGGCCTTCGATAGAGTACCACATAGAAGACTCCTTTGGAAAATGGAACACATCAATGGAATAAAGGGAAATATCTTGGAATGGATGACAGACTACCTAACAGATAAGGAAATGAGGACAATGATAAGAGATACCCCATCTAGTTGGAGCAGTCACTAGTGGCGTACCACAGGGTTCAGTGCTGGCACCAATTATGTTCCAAGTATATACTAACAATATGCAAGAGGGTCTGAGTAGTTACATAAATTTGTTTTTGCAAATGATGCAAAGCTTTTGAGAGTAGTAAGGAACATCAAAGATTGTAGGGAATTGCTGAAAGATATTAACAAGATCTGAAAGTGGAACCAAAAGTGGATATTAGAATCTAATACCAGGAAATGCCATGTAATGGAAATGGGTATAAGTTATAAACCTATGTGGGAATACAAAATGGGAGAAGAGATGTGACATTTTCCTGCCTGTCATGTAGTTTCTCATCCAGTCTGCCAGGGTTTCCCTTATTCCCCCAATACTTTTCAGCTTCCACATTAGCCTGTTGTGTGGAACCTTATCAAATGCTTTTTTCAAATCAAGGTACACACACTCGACCCAGCCATCTCACTCCTGTAAAATATCAACCACTCCTGAGTAGAAACATAATAAATTTGATACACATGAATTTCCTTTTCTGAAGCCAAACTGGTTCTCCGTTAAGATTCCTTCACTTTTCAGAAATTCACACCACTTAGCTTTAATCACTTCTTCACATAACTTACATATAATACTAGTCAGTGAAACAGGTGTGTATTTATTTACCTAGTTGTTGTTTACGGGAGGAGTAGTTCAAACTCGTGCTGTCCTGTCTCTATATCTACTCTTATCTAACTTTTCCTTAAATCCGTGCATTGTTTTTGCTTCAACCACTTCTTTCTCCAGCCCATTCTAGATCCCCACAATTCTTTGTGGAAAACTGTATTTCTTTATGTCCTTTGTACACACACTCATCTTCACTTTTCTCCCATGCTTCCTCCCACTTCTCATATCCCTGACCACCAGATCATCACGGTCCAACTTCTCAATGCCAGACAGAATCCTATACATAGTGATAAGGTCTCCTCTCTCCCTTCTTTTTTCTAGTGTCAGCAGACTCAATTTTTCCAGTTTCTGCTCATAAGACAGATTCACCAAGGTTTGGAGCAGCTTCGTCACAGCCCTCTGCATGCATTCCAGCTTCCTCTTATCCCTTTCCATTCTTGGAGACCAAAGTACCACTGCATACTCCAACCTGGGCTTAATCATTGTAACAATCAACTTCTTGATCATCTCTTCATCCATGTAACAGAATGCAGTTCTTATGTTCCTTACTAAATTGTATGCTTCACCAGATTTCCTCTTTACATGAACCTCTGATGAGAGCCCCTCCATCACAGTTATTCCCAGATCTCTCTCTTCAGTCTTTATTTCCAATTCCTCATCCCCCATCTTATATCTGTACACTGGTCTCATACTGCTCTTCCCAAAATTCATCACTCCACACTTCTTGATATCAAATTCCATTTGCCACTCTCTGCTCCACTCCCAGATCTTGTCTAAGTCCCTCTGCAATGCCTCACAGTCTTCTTTCTTAGTTATTTTCCTCATTTATTTGGCATCATCTGCAAACAAACTCATATAGCTATTCACTCCTTTCATCATATCATTTATGTAAACAGCAAAAAGTAACGGTGCCAAAACTGACCCCCTGAGGTACTCCAAGTTGATTTCCTATCTCTTATTACTGTTCTCATCTCTCATCCAGTCAAGAAATCACTGATCCATTCCAAAAGTCTACCCCTCAGCCTGCCATGTTCTCTCACTTTCCTTTTATGAGGGATTTTATCAAATGCTTTCTTCAAGTCTAGATAAATTCCATCCACCCATCCCACCCTTTCTTGTACCACATCTATGACCCGAGAGTAGAAGCACAATAAATTTGTTGCACATGATCTGCCTTTCCGAAATCCAAACTGCCCATTAGTCAACATTTTCTTCCTTTCTAGATAATCATTCCATCTTTTCTTTATTACTGGCTCACACAGTTTAACCACAACACCTGTTAATGACACCGGCCTGTAGTTTGACGGATTTTCCTTGTTTCCACTCTTAAATATGGTTACTATATCTGCTTTTTTCCAGTCCTTTGGCACCTGCCCCTGCTGCAGAGATTTCAATATGAGGCCACAAATCTTTTTTGCCAGTTGATCCTTACATTCCCTCAACACCCAATTTGATACTCCATCAGGTCCTTGTGCTTTCCTTACATCCAATCTTTCCAGCATTTCACACACTTCATCCTCTAACACTTCAATTACATCCAGGCCTTCTTCTTCTGTCGGTTCGATCTTTGGTTCATTAAAGGTTCTTTCATTGGTAAAAACTTTTTGGAAACACTTATTCAACTCTTCAGCCATGATTTTTTCCTCTTCAATGAATTCTCCATCAACTTTCAGCTTACTTATTTCTTTCTTATTTTTTAATTTCCCATTAACAAATCTATAGAATAATCATCCTTACATTTTTCCACAATGTCCCTCTCATACTTTCTGGCCTCTTCTCTCCTTATTCTTGTGTACTCATTCCTTGCCTTTTTATACTCATCCCACACTAAAGATCCTTTTCTCTTCATCCATCTTTTCCAAGCTGTGTCTCTCTTCCTCTTTGATTCCTCACAGCGTTTATTAAACCATACTTGGATCCTCTTTTGTTTCTTCTTCACCCTTGGCACTTATTTATTGACCCCTTCCTCGTAAATGTTCACAAACTCTCCATTTATCCTCAATTCCACATGCATCCTCAAAACACTCCAGTCTGCTAGCTCAAAGTAATTCCTTAATTTGATGTAATCTACTTTACCATAGATGAATCTTCCTGTTCTGTGATGTTCATTCCTTCTCTCCATTCTTCCTTCCCTCAATACACACTCAATCATCACATTATCACTCTTCCCTATTGGACACCCACTTTTCATGTCTTCTATCAACTCTGCCTCCTTAGTGAAAACCAAGTCCAGTTGTGACAGTTCATCCTCATCTCTGTATCTAGTATTTTCCTCCACCCACTGTGTCAATGAGTTTTCCATTGCCATTCTTAGCAGCTCTCCACCCCATGAATCATCGCTACCATCCACAGTCCACTCTTCCCATTTCACCTCTTTGCTGTTGAAATCTCCCATCGTTACCAGTTTCTCTTTAGTTTCCATCAAATACTCTATCCACCTTTTTGTGTCCTCCATCTTCATTTTATATTCCTCTCTATTTCATGAATTGGTTTTGGGCGGACCATATACCACAACAAAGTCTCGTATAACTCCTCCTCCACACACCACCTCCGCCCCACCCACCTCAGCTAACCCATAGTCATTCCTCAGTTCATAGGCAACAAGATCTTTTTTCACCAATAACATCACACCGCCTCCCTGCTTTTCTGCTCTATTTCTTACCCATATGTTGTATTCACCTTCACCTATTTTATTCTCCTCAATGACTTCAGTAAGTTTAGTTTCAGTTATTCCCATCACGTCAGGCCTCTCTACCCTAAGATAATAATTCATTTCTACCAAAGCAGACTGTAACCCATTCACATTAGTGTATGCCATTTTTAGTTTCTCTCCCCTTCTCCTATTTTCCCAATCATCCACTTTATCAGTTTCATATCCCTGACTCTCCAGTAAAACTTCTTCCTCTCCTCCTCTGATCGTTATTCATTTTTTCCTTTGCCTGCTTCCATAAGTCACTGGTCTTATTTCTTTCCTCCGCGTTCATGTCTCTCCTTATCCATATATCTTTATAATCCTCCTGCTTTCCGAGCCTCCATGAACCATTCAAAACTTCCTCTGCTGGTGCCTGAGATTTAAACTTGATTCTCATTGGCCTGGATTTGCCCTCTTCATATCTTCCTATCCTTGAAACCTCCTCGATTTCACCTTGGTACTCATCAGCCTCGTTACTAGCAACTGCCACCAGTTTACCCGCCACATCTTTCTCCTCCTTTTCTCGTTCCTGCCTCATTGGTGTCTTATCTTCTTTAACCCCAAATACCATAACACATCTCTTTTTCTCGACAATGTTTCTAACGAATTCTTCTTTTTCCTTTATTACTTTGACCATTGTCCTTTTCATAACCTCTTCCTTTTCCTTTAACTGGCTATTCACTATTTCTCTTAGATTCGCTGCTTCCTCATCCTTTCTCTTACTCCAGACACCTTGTTGTTTTACTTTTTTTTCATTTCCTCTCACTACGATGTTGCATTCCTGTACACTTAACCTCAAGGCATCATATTTTTTACTCCACTTCCAATTCTTCCCTCCTCTTTCCTTCCAACTCTTCATATTTCTTCCTCCACCCCTCCCTTTCACGTTCAATCTCTCTACTATTCTCCTCCAATACCAAAATTCGCCTATACAGGTCACTTACAACATTTTCCATCATCCCCAGTTTGCTATTTTCAATAACTCTTTCATGTCTCCCAAATCCCACATAATCATCCTCCTCTTCCATGTTCATCCTACCTGGTGTGTCAATGAACCATTTCAGAATCTCTCCTTTTCGGTCATACACTTGCCAGATCAGCTGAGTCGGCCATCTTGGGTAAATCAAAACAAACCGCCACCAGATACCCAATTCACCACCTCTTTCAATTCTTCCTCAATCGCTCGTCAAACTGCTAATTGCAACACCACAAATTCACTGACAACCTGGGGCAGCACGAGAACCAAAATTCTCCTCCTTCCCCCGCAAAAACACCAGGCTGCTGGGAGCTTTCTCGGCGATGTTGACGCTGCAACAACACGTGTGTGTGTATTTACCTAATTGTATTTACCTAATTGTAACATACGGGAAAAGAGCTATGCTCGTGTTGTCCCGTCTCCATATCTATTAATGTCCAGCTTTTTCTTAAAATCATGAATATTCCTTGCGTTGACCACTTCCACGTCTAAACTATTCCATGCTTCCACCCTTCTATGAGGGAAGCTATATTTTTCACATCTCTCCTATAAGTGGCCATTTTAGTTTTTCCCATGCCCTCTCGACATTCTTCCATTCCACATACACAGATCTTCCCTATCCATTTTTTCCATGCCAATCATCACTCTGTATATTGCTATCAGGTCTCCCTTTCTCTTCTGTTTTCCAGGGTTGGAAGTTGCATTCTTTTCAGTCTGTCTTCATAAGTCAAATCTCTTAAGTCAGGCACCATTTTGTTGCAGCCCTCTGTACTTTCTCTAGTTTCCTTATGTGTTTCTTTAAGTTCGAGCCCACTGTATTGTTGCATATTCAAGCCTCGGTCTTATCATTGCAGTAATTATTTTCTTCATCATTTCTTCATCTAAATATACGAACGCCACTCTTATGTTCCTCAATAAGTTCAATACTTCTCCAATTATTTTGTTTATATGTCTCTCTGGCGATAGGTCATTGGTAATTGTCACCCCAAGGTCTTTTTCTTCATGACTGGTTTTATGTCTTCATTTCCTATCTTGTACATACTCCTGATTCTTCTTTCACTCTTGCCAAACTCTATTTTCTTGCATTTTGTCGTGTTGAACTCCATTTGCCATGTACAGCTCCATTTCCATATTCTGTCCAAGTCTTCCTGGAGTAGTTCGCAATCTTTGTCACATCTCACTTTTCTTAACAATTTTGCATCGTCTGCAAATAGGCTCACATAACTGGACACCCCATCCACCATGTCATTTATGTAGACCGCGAACATTACTGGTGCCAACACTGATCCCTGTGGAACTCCACTCTCCACCAATCCCCATTCTGATGGTCTGTCCTTAATTATTGTTCTCATTTCTCTTCCTACCAAAAGTCTTCCATCCATTTTAGTAAACTGCCATGCACTCCTCCTACCATTTCAAGTTTCCAGATCAGTCTCTGGTGTGGTACCTTATCAAAGGCCTTTTTTAAATCCAGATATATTCCATCAGCCCAACCATCTCTTTCCTGTATTACATCTATCACCCTCGAATAGTAACATATCAGGTTTGTCGTGCATGAACGCCCTTTTCTAAAACCAAATTGACACTCACAAAGTATGTCATTTTTCTCCAAGAAGTCTGTCCATCTATTCTTCACCACCCTCTCACACATCTTAGCTACCACACTTGTAAGTGACACTGGTCTATAGTTCAATGGGTCTCTCTTGTTACCTGATTTATAGATTGGGACAATGTTAGCTCTTTTCCAGTCTTGGGGCACTACACCTTCCCTTAATGAGGCATCAATTACTTCACAAACTTTTTCTGCCAATTGCTCCCTGCATTCTCTTAAAATCCATCCTGATACCCCATCAGGTCCCACAGCTTTTCTCACTTCTAAACTCCCCATCATGTTCTTGATCTCCTCCACAGTTACTTGAAACTCCTTCATAATCCCTTTCTGTTCCATTACCAGTGGTTTGTCAAAAGCAGTCTCCTTTGTGAATACCTTCCGAAAGCATCCATTCATAGCCTCTGCCATTTCCTGGGATCTTCACTGCATACTCCATTTACTTCTAAACTTTCAATACTTTCTATTTTTGATGTTGTTGTTCACATGTCTGTAAAAAGCCTTGGTTGGTCTTTACATTTATCAATTATATCCTTTTCTTGTTTCTTTCTTTCTTCTCTTCTAATCAACACATATTCATTTCTTGCTCTTTTGTAACTTTCCCACTGCTTAATCCGTCTTTTCCTTCTCCACCTCTTCCATGCATCCTCTTTTCTTGTTCTAGCCTTTTCACATCTATCGTTAAACCAGTCCTGCTTTCCAACTTCTCTATGTTGTCTTATTGGTACAAATTTTTCTCACCTTCTTTGTATATTTTTATAAATTCCTTCCACTTTTCATTTGCTCCTTAGCACTCTTGAATTTCATCCAATTTGTCTCTTGAAAGAATTTCTTTAGGTTTCCAAAATCTGTCTTGGCATAATTCCATCTTCCCACTTTATATTCTTCATTTCTTCTAGATTTCTCTTCGTCTATCACCTTGAACTCCAAAACTGCATGATCACTCTTTGCTAAAGGGCACTCCACCCTCATCTCCTCAATGACCATTGGCTCTGTACTAAAGACCAAGTCCAGTCTTGACGATGCTCCCTCTCCTCCAAACCTAGTATCTTCTTTGACCCACTGAGTTAACACATTTTCCATTGCCAGTGTCAATAGTGTATTTCCCCATGTTGTCTCTGATCCTTCCATTGACCAGTCCTCCCAACACACCTCTTTACAATTAAAATCTCCCATCATTATAGTTCGTTCACAGCCACCCAACATTTCTTCCAGACATGTTCCTGTATCACTTATCATTTCTTCATATTCCTGTACTGACCATGCATTTGTCTTAGGTGGTACGTACACCACTATGTAGTGCCTCTTTTTTCCTTCATTAGTTTCTGCTCTGATCTTTAGCACTTCTGCCTTTCCCATACCTTTTTTCACTTGATCCACCTTTATATCTTTTTTAACCAGCAACATCACTCCTCCTCCCATCTTACCTACTCTATTTCTTTTCCAAACATTATATTTCCTTCTCCAACCATCATCAGGTCTTCTCCCTCTCTCAGTTTTGTTTCAGTAAGACCCACAATATCTGGGTTCTTGTCCCTCAAGTAATCGTTGAGTTCTAAAATCCCGATATCACTCCATTTATGTTGGAATACATTACATTTCGCTCATATGTAAGTTTCTTTAGTCCTTTCTTGCTGTACTTTTCTGGGTTATGAACCACCTTGAATTACAGCAACTTATGTTTCCACCAATGTCTCATTTGACTTAATAACCTTCACCACTTTCTCAGTATGATCTGTTGATCTATAATTTCAGCAAGGCCCAAAGTTTTCTCCCCAGACTCTTTGATTTCCTTTTCCAGACTTGCAACTTTGTAATTTACCTCCTTTCTTTCCACTTCCTGACTTTTTTCCATTCAGCCTGCTTCTCCATCACTTTTCCTAGAGATCAATTCACTTTAATTAGCTTAACTTTAGTGCTTCATTTTCCTTCTTCATATCGGCACAGTCTTTCTTTACATTGTCATAACTCGAGGCCCCACACTTTTGTGTGTATTTACCCAGTACATTCAGCGAGCTCATTTTCTGTCTCCATATTCCATTCATGTAGTTTTTAACTCAACATTGAGTCTTTTGGGATGATTGTACCACACTGTGGATGAATTTAGTTTTCCACTAGAATCATATTGGTCAAAGTATATCTGTTTCTTCTTTCTTTCTCGACCTTTATACATTCCTCAACAGTCATCTTTTCCCATTTCTAGGCGACATCTGGCAATCCTGACCAAACGTACTCAGAGTGATGTTATGTCATGTTACTTAATGACATTGAGGAGTGATGAAATGAAGACAGTGATTTTTTATTGAGACAGAAGAGAGTGAAGTTCCAGTAGTGATTCATAGTGATCTAGACTCCACTCAAACTCATGTAGCCTGTTAGCAATGCACTGGTCTGTGTCACTGGTTGACTCTACATTCTTGTCAGCCATCTGAATCCCATTGCATAAGAGTTACCAGATTCCAATTACCATAAATCCACACTTGTAATATGTGGTTTCTCTCCTGTTTTGCATCATTTCACATATCCAGTTGCATTTCATGACATGTTTTTACATCACCTGGAGAGAGAGAGAGAGAGAGAGAGAGAGAGAGAGAGAGTGTTTCAGAGAGAGAGAGAGAGAGAAATTTAGCATGCTGTGTCACTATCAGCTCACAACCTTCTCTCTGATTGCCAGTATGGTTTCCGTAAAGGCATCTATGGTGATCTTCTTACTTTCCTAACTGAATCTTGGTCTTGACATATCGAAAGCCTTGATAGAGTCTGCACAAATCTTTAATTTCTACCACCCTCCCACGGATTCTATCCTTCTCTCTGTACCTTCATCTCCAGTCCTTTCCGATCGTCTATTGCTGCTGTAGTACGGTCTGTTCTTCTAAAACTATCAACAGTTTTCTTGAATTTGTCTCTACAACCTCTGAAAATTTAACTTTTTCCTCTTCCAATTCCTGCCTCCATTCATTTTGTAGTTCCTTCAGTTTGTTTTCACCTTCTACCCTGTTCACAATCCCATCCTACACTTTAACCTTTAAGCTCCTTATAGAGCTTTGGTAGTCTTGGCATGTGGATTTTAGTAAGTCATTTTGTTTCTTTATTTCTTGTATCTTTTCTTTTAATCCCTAATTGATTGCACTGGCCTTCTCACATTCTACCAATCTCAGTTTTAGCTCTGTATTTTCTGTTGTTAGTCTGCCCTGTTTGTCCATTAGACTCGACATCACTTCCTTCATGTACGTACCTTAATTCCCTTTCTAAATTGATCAACCTCCTCATATTACCTCGTTTGTCCCTGAATAAAGAAAACTCCTTGTCCATAATATCCTCAGTTAGCTTCTTTAGTCCAACAGGAATTTCAATGTACTGTTGGTTTTCATATGATGGCATTTGTTTTGATTCTGTCATAAATCTGGCAGCACTACTCTGGTCCATCTCTCTCTCATCCTTTCTGTATATACGATCCAAAACTTATTTAATATGGAGACAGGAGAACCTATGGCCCCCTTTCCCCCTGTACATACGTCTAGGCCAGTCTTTAGCTCCTTTTGTAGCTTTTCCCTGCGAGCTGCTCAAATACGTCAGGTCGGCACGATGTCCTGGGAGTGTATTTACCTATTTGTTTATTACAGGGCCCGAGCTAAGCTCTCTGTGTCCTGTCTCCTTGTCTACTCCTGTCATATCTTCCACATTCTTTACTCTCCTCATAATTTTAGTATCGTCCGCGAACATATTCATGTAACCGTCTATTCCTACTGGCATATCATTAACATAAATCAAAAACATAATGGGACCAAGCACTGACCCTTGTGGAACTCCACTGGTTACCTTTTTCCACTCTGACTTCTTTCCTTTCACCACTGTTCGCATTTCTCTTCCCACTAAGTAATTTTCCATCCATTTTGCTAGTTTATCACTTACTCCTCCAATCTTCTTTAGTTTCCACATCAGTCTATTGTGTGGCACTTTATCAAAAGCCTTTCTCAAGTCCAGGTAAATAGCATCCACCCATCCCCCTCTATGTTGTATTATGTCAGTCACTCTTGAATAAAAACATAATAAATTGGATACATACGATCTTCCTTTTCTGAAACCAAACTGCCTTTCACTCAGAATGTTTTCACTTTCTAGATACTCACTCCACTTAGCTTTAATTACTTCTTCACATACCTTGCACAATATACTAGTCAACGATACTGGTCTGTAATTTAACGGTTCCATTCTACTTCCATTCTTATATATAGGCACAATGTCAGCTCTTTTCCACTCTTTCGGGACTATTCCTGTTCATATGGAGGTTTCCACAATATCAAATATGGGGTTCAACAATTGATCCTTACATTCTTTTAGCAACCTCCCAGATATGCCATCAGGCCCCATTGATTTATTAATATCCAAGTTACTTATAATTTTCCTTATATCTTCTTTAGTAACCATGATGTCCTGCATTTGCTTTATTTCCGTAGGCCTTTCTCCTGTAAAATGCTCCTCCTTTGTAAACACTTTGCAAAAGTTGTTGTTCAATATTTCAGCTATATCTCTAGCATCCTCATATACTTCTTCCCCAACTTTTACTTTTTCTATTGCCTCCCTTTTTATTTAAATTTCCATTTATGAATTTGTAAAACATTTTAGGGTCACTATCACAGTTTTCCACCACTCTCTGTTCATATTCCTTTTGTGCTGTTCTCCTTACTTCAACATATCTATTCATTGCTGTTTTGTAAACTTCTCTTGATAATATTTCACTGTTTTTCTTAAGTTTCTTCCATGCCTTTTCTTTGTTCTTTTCTGTTTCTTCACAATTTCTATTAAACCACTGCTTATTATTTAAAGTCCTCATTCTGTGATATGGCACAAACTTCTTCACAGCACAGTTATATAAATCCATAAATTTATCATATTTCAATTGCATATCCACTTCCTGGTACACCACAGACCAGTCAATTTCATTAAAGAACTCTCTTATATGGTCATAATTTGCCCTAACCTAATTTAATTTTTCCTCCCTGTGCTCTACACTCTTTTCCGTGTTTAATTTTATATCCAGCTCAAATCTTAGGACATCATGGTCGCTTTTCCGCAAGGGACATTCATGTTCAATTTCTTCTTTTAGGGAGATGCCCCTGGTGAATACCAAATCCAACCTCGCTGCAACATCCTGTCCCCTGTACCTTGTTGGTGATCTCACCCACTGTGTCATCAAGTTATTTGTTGCTACCTTTAATAATTCCTCAGCCCACTCACCACCATTCACCACTTCGTAGTCTTCCCACACTATTTCCTTACAGTTAAATTCCTGGACCATCATCACTCTATCCTTTCTGGTGAGTTCCTGTTTCATTCTGTCTAGAGTATTTCTCATCACCACTTGATACTGTTCATAATTCCAAGCACTGGTTCTGGGTGGTATGTATACTGTTATAATATTAATGTCCCTCTTACCATCTGTTATAAGGATACTTATCACTTCCTCATTTCCCTTACTAAAGTTCACCTCCTTCACTATCAGATCTTTTTTAGTAAAAACTATTATACCACCACCTCCTTTATTCTTTCTATCATTTCTCCATACTTTGTAGTGTTTTACATCAAACTAATCTAGCTTTATTTTGGGCCCTAACTTTGTTTCCACCACACACATTATGTCCGGTTCACTGTTTCTTAGGTAATCCATACATTCTAGCTTTTTAGACAGAAATCCATCTATATTCGTGTAAGTCACTTGAATTCCATTCCTAATCTCTTTCTTCGATGTTTCAGTCAGTGTACTGTCTATTCTGCCTGTTTTATCCACCACTTCTTCAGCCTCCCATTTCTCATCCTCCAAAAAAACTTGGTCTTTTCCTCCTCGGTTCTTTCCTCATTTTTCTCTCTCACTTCAGTTACAAGCTCTCTCATTTTCATTCTTTCCTCCTGTTTCATATTTCTTCTTATGTAAATTGTTTTGGTTTCCTCAGAGTCTTTAAGTTTCCAGGCCCTTCTCAGCAAGGCCTCGGCTGCCACCTGAGACTTTAATTTCAATTTCAATGGTCTACTCTTCCCTTCTTCATAAGCTCCTAGTCTCACACTTTCCTCTACCTCAGCATATAGGCATTTGTCCTCCTCGGAGATCTTATTCAGTAAAAACTTAATCCTGTCATTTTCCTTATCCCTCCTATCTTGCCAATTCCTGTTAGTTTCCTCTCTCAAACCTGTTATGATCACACATTTTTTCTTTTCAGCAATATCTCTCACCACATACTCATTTTCCCTCAAAGCCTTAACCATTTCACTCTGTGTAATCACTTTATTTTCTTCTTCTTGCTTTTTCATTATCTCTTTGAAGGACTTCTGTACTTCTTCGTTTTCATGTTTCACTTCCTTCACTTTAACATCAATTTGGTTGAGACACTCCTCCTTCCCTAAGTCACCTTCGGATATTTTCTTTTCCATTTCAAGTAGTTTAGCCTTCATTTCGTCACATTGTTTCCTTAGATGCTGATTTTCTTTTTCCATTTCCACTTTCTCTTTCAGTAATTCCTTGTTCTCCCTCGTTAGCATGTAGATTTCTTTTTTGAAGGTACCATTTTCTGCTATAACTCTATCTAACTTCTCTTTTATAGATCTAATATTTAGAAACTTACTCTCTAATGCCTGAATTCTTAAATCCATGTCCAATTTGTTTAGTCCACTTGGAGTGGTCACAAATCCCTCAAAATCTCTCGCGTTTCTAGGGGTGGATGTCATGTTCCGCTAGCTGTTTCGGCCAAAACAAAACACCGCTGACACTCTCCGGTTAAGAACCACTCTCCATTTTCACTTGAAAATGGCCCACTTTCTGCACTTTTCGAGAGCAGGACACTGACAGGACACTAACTATACCTGACAGAGATACCCGGGCCCTGCAAACACCATAGGCAATTGCTCTTTTTCCCGTCTTCAGCCGAAGATGAGCCGTCTTCAGGACTTCCTCTCTCGGTGGTGGCGCGGCTGTGTGTGTATTTACCTAGTTGTATTTACCTAGTTGTAGTTTTACAGGGCCTGGGCTTTATGCTCGTGTGGTCCCGTCTCCATATCTACACTTATCCAATTTTTCTTTAAAACTATGTACACTCTGCTGATACCACTTCCTCACTCAAACTGTTCCAAGTCTCAACACATCTTTGGAAACTAAATTTTTAACATCTCTCAGACATCGTCCCTTCCTTAGTTTCTTACTATGCGATCTTGTGCTTCTAAAGTCATATTCTTCTCTCAGGATCAGTTTCTCATTATCCACTTCATCCATTCCGTTAATCAATTTATAAACTTGTATCAGATCCTCTCTCTCTTCTCTGCTCCAAGGTTGGTAGATCCATTGCCTTTAGTCTCTCCTCATATGCCATCCTTTAAATTCTGGAACCATTCTTGTAGCCATTTTTGTAGTCTCTAATTTTCTTATGTGTTTCTTTTATGGGAGTCCACACAACTCCTGCATATTCCAATCTAGGTCTTATTTTAGTACTTATCAATTTCTTCATCATTTCCTTGTCCATATAGTGAAATGCTACTCCAATATTCCTTAGCAAATTATACGTCTCTCTGAAAATTCTATCAATATGGCTAACCAGTTGATTATTTTCTTCCATTGTCACTCCCAAGTCCTTTTCCTTTTTACTTTTTCTAGTTCTACTCCATCTCCCATCTTATAGATTCCCACTGGTCGTCTTTCACTTTTTCCCATTTCCATGACATGGCTTTTGTCCACATTGAATTCCATCTCCCATTTTTGCTCCATTTCCAGATCTTGTTTAAGTCTTCCTGTAGTATTTCACAATCCTCTTTTGTTTAATGACTCTGCACAGTTTCGCATCGTCCGCAAACAGATTTATGTAGCTGTTCACTCCCTCTGGCATGTCATTTATATATACGAGAAAAGTATTGGTGCCAATACTGACCCCTGTGGCACTCCGCTGTCTACTGTTCTCCACTTGGACTTCATATCTTTAACTATCGTCCTTATTTCTCTCCCCTTAAGTAATTCTTCATCCATCTCAATGTGCTTCCTTTAAGCCACCCTTCTCCTCTAACTTCCATAGTAATCTTTCATGTGGCACTTTATCAAAAGCCTTTTTTAGATCTAAATAAATACAGTCAACCCATCCCTCTCTCTCTTGTACTTTATCAACTATTCTAGAGTAGAAACTCAATAAATTTGTCACACATGACCGACCTTTTCTAAAACCAAATTGGCTATTTGATAATATTTTGTTGTCTTCAAGAAACTCGATCCATTGCTTCTTTATTACTTTTTCACACATCTTGCATATTACACTAGTTAGTGATACCGGCCTGTAATTTAAAGGTTCTTCCTTCCTTCCGCTCTTATATATGGGAACCACCTCAGCTCTTTTCCACTCCACTGGCACTGTTCCATTTTCTATTGAGCATTTTATGATGTTGTATATTGGACTTGCTAGTTCTTCCCTACATTCTTTCAGTATTCTGCCTGAGACTTCATCCGGTCCCATTGCCTTTTCCTCATCCAATTCCGTCATCAACTTTTTATTTCAAGCTTGGTTACTTTAATCTCTTTCATATAGACAGTCTCTCTATTACCCTGTGGTCTTTCAAATTTGGATTCCTTAGTAAAGACCTCATGAAATTTACTATTTAACAGTTCTGCCATACTTTTGGGTCTTCCACCATTCCGTTTTCTCCTTTTAACCTTTCTATTGTTTCTTTTGTCTTATTTTTCCATTTATGAATCTGTAGAACAATTTTGGTTGTTCCTTACATTTTCGACAATGTCCTTTTCATAGTTCTTTTCTTCTTCCTTTCTCACCTTAGCATATTCATTTCTTGCTGTTTTGAAGTTTTCCTTATATTTCTGTTTCTTCTCCTTTGCCCTAGCACATCTTGCATTAAACCAATCTTTCTTTCCTTCTTCTTTAGGTCTATATTTGGAACATATTCCTGACCCCAGTTTTGTATATTTCCAAAAATAAGTTATATTTCTCTTGAACCGTTAATGAGTTTTCCATCTCCTCCCAGTTTACGTTTTAAAATAGTTCTTGAGATTCTCAATATCAGCCTTTCTGTAATTTAATCGGTCTCCTTTGTATGATTCATCTCTATCTTCCTTTCCTTCTTCTATATCCATCTCTAATATTACATGGTCACTCTTTCCCAATGGGCACTTGTATCTTATATCATCGTTAATTGGTATATCCCTTGTAAAAACTAGGTCTAATCTTGCCGGCTCATCGTTTCCTCTGAATCTTGTGTTTTCCTTTACTCTTTGGACCATCAAATTATCTATCATTAGGTTCAGGAATCTATCTCCCAGGCATCTTCCCCATACCACTTTCATAATTTTCCCAGTCTACCTCCTTACAGTTGAAATCTCCTATCAATATCACTTTTCTCCTTTCCTTAATGATTCTTGTAAGACTCCTTATTGTGTCATCTATCATGTCTCTATATTCTTGGTTAGTCCATGAGTTTGTTTTGGTGGCACATATGTTCCAATGATTGTTAACTCCTTTTGTTAATATGCATCTTAACATACAGTATTTCTGATTTTCCTTCCCCAAACTCCACTTTTGTTAATATGCATCTTAACATACAGTATTTCTGATTTTCCTTCCCAAACTCCACTTGATTTACCACTATCTCCTTCCTTAACATCATCATGACTCCTCCTCCTTTACCCACTCTGTCTCTCCTCCATATATTATACCTTTTATCTATGTCTATTTTATTGCCTCATTTAACTTTGTTTCCACCAGGCATACAATATCTGGTTCTTCTTTCTTTATGTAATCTCTTAATTCTAATTTACTAGATAAAATCCCATCTATGTTTGTATACATCATTTTAATCTCTTGTTCTTATCATTTTAGTTAAACTTGCTCCATTTTTTCTCTTCTTTCTTTTTTATATACCATTTCCTTATCCTGTCTCCTATAATTCTCCAAAAATGCCTTCTTCTCCTCCTCTGACCTTTCATTATTTTTTCTCTTGCTTCTGCCACCAGTTCATTGTGTCTCTTCCTTTCCTCCTCGTTTCTATTTTTCTTTATATATATATCTTTGCAACCTTCTGTTTCTCTGAGTTTTGTTTTCTATATAGTACTTCTTCTGCTGCTGCTTGTGATTTTAGTAATATCTTAATTGGTCTCACTGTTCCTTCTAGATATGGTCCCATTCTATGGATTTCTTCTACTTCCTCTTCTAAGTTCTGTCTATCCTCGTCATTCAGATGTTTTAGTAGGTCTTTTACTGATTTCATTTCGTCTTTTCCTTCTTGGTCTATATTTAACATTTTTTCTTTCAGTCCAAAATAATTAAACTCTTCTTTTTTCCATAATTTCTCTTACTAAATTTTCTTTTTCTTGAGGACTCCTATCATTTTGCTTGTCATATTTTCATCTCTTTCTTTTAACTGTGTGTGTGTGTGTGTGTGTGTGTGTGTGTGTGTGTGTGTGTGTGTGTGTGTGTGTAATTCACCTCGCCTGCTGGTCACCCAGCCAGTCTTTCCCATTACAGCAAGCTCAGAGCTCATAGATCGATCTTGGTGACTGAGACCACAACACACTCCACACACCACCACAACCCTCAGTTACATCCTGTACCTATTTACTGCTAGGTGAACAGGGACTACACATTAAGACTTCCCATTTGCCTCACAGGGACTCAAACTCGGCCCTTTCAATTGTAAGTCGAGCATGCTAACCACTACACCATGTGTGTGTGTGTGTGTGTGTGTGTGTGTGTGTGTGTGTGTGTGTGTGTGTGTGTGTGTGTGTGTGTGTACCTAGTTGTATTTACCTAGTTGTAGTTTTACAGGGCCTGGGCTTTATGCTCATGTGGCCTCATCTCCATATCTACACTTATCCAATTTTTCTTTAAAACTATGCACACTCATTGCTGACACCACTTCCTCACTCAAACTGTTCCATGTCTCAATACATCCTTGTCGGAAACTATATTTTTTAACATCTCTCAGACATCTTACCTTTCTCAGCTTTTTACTATGCGATCTTGTACTTCGAATGTCATATTCTTCTCTCAGGATCAGTTTCTCATTATCCACTTGGTCCATTTTGTTGATCAATTTATAAACTTGTATCAGATCTCCTCTCTCCCTTCTTTGTTCCAGGGTTGGTAGATCCATAGCCTTTAGTCTCTCTTCATATGTCATCCCTTCAAATTCTGGAACCATTCTTGTAACCATTTTTTGTAGTCTCTCCAACTTACTTATGTGTTTCTTTTTATGAGGGGTCTACACTACTGCATATTCCAATCTGGGTCTTATTATAGTACTTATCAATTTCTTCATAATTTCTTTGTCCATGTAGTGAAATGCTTCTCCAATATTCCTTAGCAAATTATATGTCTCTGAAAATTCTATCAATATGGCTTACCGGTTGATTGTTTTCTTCCATTGTCATTCCTAAGTCCTTTTCCTTTTTTACTTTCTCCAGTTCTACTCCATCTCCCATCTTATAGATTCCCACGGGTTGTCTTTCACTCTTTCCCATTTCCATGACATGGCTTTTATCCACATTGAATTCCATTTCCCACTTTTTACTCCATTCCCAGATCTTATTTAAGTCTTCCTGCAGTATTGCACAATCCTCTTTTTGCTTTATAACTCTGCACAGTTTCATATCGTCCACAAACAGATTTATGTAGCTGTTCACTCCTTCTGGCATGTCATTTATATATATGAGGAAAAGTATTGGTGCTAATACTGACCCCTGTGGCACTCTGCATTCTACTGCTCTCCACTTGGACTTCATATCTTTAACTACCATCCTTATTTCTCTCCCCCTCAAATTATTTTCCATCCATCTCAATATGCTTCCTTTTAAGCCACCCTTCTCTAACTTCCACAGTAATCTTGCATGTGGGACTTTATCAAATGCATTTTTAAATCCAAATAAATACAGTCAACCCATCCCTCTCTCTCTTGTACTCTATCAACTATTCTAGAATAGAAACTCAGTAAATTAGTTACACACGACCATCTTTTTCTAAAACCAAATTGGCCATTTGATATTAATTTGTTGTCTTCAAGGAAATTGATCCATTGTGTGTGTGTGTGTGTGTGTGTGTGTGTGTGTGTGTGTGTGTGTGTGTGTGTCGTCTGCTGGTCACCCAGCCAGTCTTCCCATTATGGAGCGAGCTCAGAGCTCATAGACCGATCTTCGGTAGGACTGAGACCACAACACCACACCACCAAAGCAGGCCACAACCCTTGAGTTACATCCCACCTATTTACTGCTAGGTGATCAGGGCTACACATTATAGGTGAACAGGGCTGCACATTAAGAGGCTTGCCCATTTGCCTCGCTGCCTCCGGGATTCGAACCCGGACCCTCTCGAGTGTGAGTCGAGCGTGCTACCCTGTGTGTGTGTGTGTGTGTGTGTGTGTGTGTAATTCACCTCGGTGGCCTGCTGGTCACCCAGCCAGTCTTCCCATTATGGAGCGAGCTCAGAGCTCATAGACCAATCTTCAGGTAGGACTGAGACCACATCACACAACACACACCAGGAAATCGAGGCCACAATCCTCAGTTACATCTCGTACCTATATACTGCTAGGTGAACAGGGCCACATTAAGAGGCTTGCCCATTTGCCTCATCCACCTGTGTGTGTGTGTGTGTGTGTGTGTGTGTGTGTATGTGTGTGTGTGTGTGTGTGTGTGTGTGTGTGTGTGTGTGTGTGTGTGTGTGTGTGTGTGTGTGTGTGTGTGTGTGTGTGTGTGTGTGTGTGTGTGTGTGTGTCATTGTTAAACACAGAGAAAGCCAATTCTTTCCTTATATTCTAATAGCAACTGAAGGGTTGACTCGAGAGAGAGAGAGAGAGAGAGAGAGAGAGAGAGAGAGAGAGAGAGAGAGAGAGAGAGAGAGAGAGAGAGAGAGAGAGAGAGAGAGAGAGAGAGAGAGTTTCTAATAACATAAAAGAAAAAATACCAATTGATGAGAAGCAGTTTTAAAGCAGGAACCTCTTGAATCTGCATTAAGTTGTTCAGCTTCAGTAGCAAAATGTTCTTTTTTGTTCCATGGATGGTTTCCCCTTCCTAAGAAAGTAGACAAACAAAAAAGAAGGCATGTTACTTAGTTAATTGAGATTGATCTTTAAAAGAATACATATTGTTATCAACAACACATTATTATCATTAAAGTGACAAGCAGGAGTCAATAATTAGTCTTTCATCAACTGATGGCAGCTTGTACAATGAAGTGTAACTTATAAGTTAAATTTCTTAGTTTTAAGATCTAACCTCATGATATGATATGATGTCTGATGTCCTGTACCTACTGACACTCTACTTCTAACTTCACAAAGTTACTCTCATTATTCTCTCTACATGATCAAACCAATACAATGATATGAAAATATATAGTTGAATCCCAATATTTTTTTTCTCTTTATGTAAGAGGGACAATTGGCCAAGGGCAACATAATATGTGTTAACTGAAGCACTGGTCCCTAAAAAGTTAAAAAGAAAGGGAACTCTTTGGTGGTATGAGTCATCACATCTTATTTCTTTTCAATTCTAAATCCTGACTGAAAAATGTATGTATTTGTACACAATCCATTCCACAAGGCTGTATGAATTGATATTTGTATAAAAGACAAATAATTTCTTCCTATAAGAAAAGATGCACATTGCATTAATCTATTCCAAACCCACAGATGATTGCTTGTTTAACCATTAACCCATTAGTGCCCAAGCATACTTTAAAGGACATTAATAGTGGTCTTTTTTATATGATTCTCATTCTGATCGGGAGGAAGCTATGAAATTACCATTTGTTTCATAAACAAAGGAAGACTTGTGCTTCTCCTGAAGTGCATTATAGAAAATGAGAGTTCAAGGGAACCCTAAGCTGGAAGGCATTAAAGTGATAGCTTCCCTGAAAGACAGATGGTGGCTACAGTCAGAAGAAAATTTTCAACAAAAAGAGGTAAGCGTTTTTTTAACTTCCCTTATATTCTGTTCCCAAGAAAAAAGCTTTAAGATGTCAGATTGTGTGTGAAAAGAAACTTATAAAATATTTACATTATCTTGTCATATACTGCTAGTGAATCTTGGATGTACCTTTAAGCATGCATGGCAACTTCCCTAAGAAGTGGAGTGAAAATGGACCTACCAAATAATCTCTATTGAATTTTTTTTTTTGGGTGTTTTTAAAGTTTTGTGTCTTTTTTTCTATAACAATAGTAAAACATATCCTTGGCTACCTCGAAGTCTAGATTCATGGAATATGGGAAGTGATTTCAAAACTTGAACGCAAAAGTTTCATTTAATACTCATAAAAATCACTAATAGTTGAAGGTCCACACACGTGATTGTAAACAAATGCTCCTTTATCTCTCCCTCCACTCCTCCACCAGTTGTGCTGTTGCGGTCTTCAGAATAACATTCATGTGCTCTGTCTATAATGTTCATTTATAAACTTACATTAACATCAAAGGCTTATTAGTGGTGAAAATATCTGGTAATCGAACGGTCGCACACATAATTGTAAGAAAAGCTCTGGCCTCTCCCTCCTAGCTGCCACCATTGTCCCATTCTGATACCATATTACCGGTAAAAAAAAAATGCCACTATTTTTGTATACAGGCAACCTCCGCTTAACGAAGAGATTACGTTCCTAAAAAACACTTCGTTAAGCGAACCGATTATAACAAGTTTAACCCCTGACTTGAACTTCCATTGAGAGTAAACAAAGCGAGAGTGCATCATAGTACAGTGAAAGGTTTAATGAAAGTAAAAATTATGAAGTTAAATATTTAGGCAGTTTAATTTGTCACTATAATGTACACTAATGTATGTATGTACGTAACTTTATAATGTTGATGATCTTAGATTTATGAAGGGAGGGAGAGTGAAACGAGAAATACACTAACTGGCAACCTGTGGAATGTAAACAAAGGGCGCATCATTGTATCACATACAAAACTTATGTACCACATTTCCACAAGGCTTTCCATCTTATCCATTGTAGAGTCACGAGTTCAGGTGGTTCCTTTAGCTTGCAAGGAAGATACGGTCTCACCAGCCTTCTTAATAAAGTCTGCTGACTTGAAAATGGTAGAGACAGTAAATGGAGGTAAGATGGTGGCGAGCATTGCTATAGTTTTCTCCCCTCTCTCGTGTCTGTGAATAATATCCAGCTTCACTTCGAGAGTAAGAGACTTTCTGGCCTTCTTAGGAATGCTAGGCCACATTGCAGGGCGTTTTGGTGGTAAGTTGAGCGAGAGAAGACGAGCTGTTGCTGATGCTGTTAATGTTTTGAACAGGAGAGTGTGTGGTGCACATGTCCACGAGATGATTGATCTTGATCTTGATCGTGATTCCAAAGGTGTCTCAAGATTTCTCCTGAGGTAGGCCTTAGTATTGGCAGCTCCTGGTGTATTCAAAAGCCTGTCTGGTTGCATGATATGGCGGAGGTTTCAAACTTGGAGAAAATTACCTGTATAAAACTTCATTAAAGCGAGTTTGGTGTTCGTTAAATGAGCAGATGGTAATAAAATGAAACCTTCATTGTAGCGAAATTTCGTTGTGTGAACCTTTCTTAAGCGGAGGTTGCCTGTATATATATATATATATATATATATATATATATATATATATATATATATATATATATATATATATGAGGGGCACCACCTTATTTCCCCTTTGATATATAATTTTTTTTGTGTCGTATGGCGGCCCCCTAGTACGGGCCTCAGGCTGTTCCGTAGTGCGGCCACCCTCCCCTTTTCTGTTCCCGCCATCTCGCTGGGCCTGGCAGGCATCTCTTCAGTACCGAGCCAGTCTTCAGCGGAGGTAGACACGTGCGCTCTTGGGTTCTGGCACAGGGTTGAGACACGTGTTGCTGGGCTGTTCTGGGTGCTCAACAGTCTCGGTCTGGGAGTTGTGTCCTCCCTTTTGAGTAGCTGGTTTAATGCTGGTTAGGCCGTGACGGTGTAGAGCAACGGGTTTGTTGTTCCAGGGGAAAGTGTAGCTGGTTTGGCTACATTTCCCAAGTTTTTGCGTTCGTCCCCTCTTGGTGAGTGGCGACACGGAGAGACACGTTACTGTCTTGTCCCGATTGTCGTTTTTTAGGTGGCCGTAGTCACCAGTGTGGTTTGGTGAGCGGCTGTGTGCCACCATCATCGTTTTGTATAGTTTCTGTAGTATACTGTTTATAGTGGCTGTAGCCACACACACTGGTTGTCTGGGGGGAAGCTTCATGCTGTCTCCCAGTCGGCGTGCAGTAATCGTCTGTACGACCTGTTAGCTACGTGTATCTTGACTCTCTGTGTGGCTGGGCTTGTGTATACCACCGGATGTGGAATACGCATTGTGTCGTGTAGTAAGCCGTAGGCACAGGGAGTCAGTCTTGACATGTGTTGGCAAGCATCTGTTGCATTAACCCTTCGCCGGATGTTAAAAAGCCCGCCTGTATGATATCTGGTGGTAGTGCGCCTGAGCGGGAAACTCGTGCAAGCTTGTCATACTTGTCGCCTTTGTGTATTATGCTGCTATTTTTTAGTTACTATATCGCCTTGAAGAGGAAAGTGGACGCTTCTCTCTTTGAAGAGAGAGAGAGAGAGAGAGAGAGAGAGAGAGAGAGAGAGAGAGAGAGAGAGAGAGAGAGAGAGAGAGAGATTTTGCTAATATTTTAGACACAAGCATGTAGCTTATCTTTCAAGAGGAGAGGGAGGGAAGGAGAAAACAAAGAGGAGAGAGAGAGAGAGAGAGAGAGAGAGAGAGAGAGAGAGAGAGAGAGAGAGAGAGAGAGAGAGAGAGAGAGAGAGAGAGAGAGAGATTAGAAAATTTGTTGTTTTGTATTTGTGTGTGTGTGTGTGTGTGTGTGTGTGTGTGTGTGTGTGTATTTACCTAATTGTATTTACCTAATTGTAACATACGGAAAAGAGCTATGCTCGTGTTGTCCCGTCTCCATATCTATTAATGTCCAGCTTTTCTTAAAATCATGAATATTCCTTGCGTTGACCACTTCCACGTCTAAACTATTCCATGCTTCCACCCTTCTATGAAAGCTATATTTTTCACATCTCTCCTATAAGTGGCCATTTTAGTTTTTCCCATGCCCTCTCGACATTCTTTCATTCCACATACACAGATCTTCCCTATCCATTTTTCCATGCCAATCATCACTCTGTATATTGCTATCAGGTCTCCCCTTTCTCTTCTGTTTTCCAGGGTCGGAAGTTGCATTCTTTTCAGTCTGTCTTCATAAGTCAAATCTCTTAAGTCAGGCACCATTTTTGTTGCAGCCCTCTGTACTTTCTCTAGTTTCCTTATGTGTTTCTTTAAGTTCGGAGCCCACTGTATTGTTGCATATTCAAGCCTCGGTCTTATCATTGCAGTAATTATTTTCTTCATCATTTCTTCATCTAAATATACGAACGCCACTCTTATGTTCCTCAATAAGTTCAATACTTCTCAATTATTTTGTTTATATGTCTCTCTGGCGATAGGTCATTGGTAATTGTCACCCCAAGGTCTTTTCTTCATGACTGGTTTTATGTCTTCATTTCCTATCTTGTACAGATGTGTGTGTGTGTGTGTGTGTGTGTGTGTTTTATCTTTCGAGAGGGAGAAAAGGAGAAAGATGAAGGAAAAGATAGAGGGAATGGAGAGAGAGAGAGAGAGAGAGAGAGAGAGAGAGAGAGAGAGAGAGAGAGAGAGAGAGAGAGAGAGAGAGAGAGAGAGAGAGAGAGAGAGAGATGAACAGTCTATGCCATTGGGTAATTTTAGACACAAGGCGGGATGCATGTAATTTATCTTTAGTGATTAGTGGAGACAAGGATGGTGGAGGAGCACTAGGATTTTAAGGACAGCATCGGCGTGTGGTTGGTATCCAACACATTATACGGGACAACTGACCTGAAGAAAGCTCAGAAAAGAAATATACGCCTCGTAGGCGTCACCGTATATCTACTGGGGTTTCATGATGCCTACATAGGCGTCACCGTATTGAAGGGTTAAGTAATATAGTAATATACAGCATGAGTCTTGTCCCAGTCTGTGACACTTACAGCCTGGGTACAAGGCATGTGGAACATTAATACTCCCGTGAGAAGTGGGTGGAATTGTCCTTGTGGGCGGTTTTCTCACAGAGTATTAAGTTTCGTCCTAACACATAACTTATATACTATCTATAAATTCTACTTGGTTTGGTGTATAGGAGAAGGAGTTATATAGATTCCCTAGCAGTAAATATATACACTGCTATCTATTTCTGTAGTACAGTAAGGTCTCAGTTTACGTCAGAGTTACGTTCCTGAAACATGACGTAAGTCGATTTTGTACGTAACTCGAGTTTCCGTACATTTCAAAGCACATTATCGAGTTTTCAACCAATCATTGTTTATGGTCATTCAGGTAAGTTAAAGGTTATATTGTTATATTATTTACAACTATGTAGGAATATGAAACACAAGCTTGTTTTTGTTGTTGATTAGGGCCACGAAGGGACTGCAGGTTGCAGAGAGGGGTGGACGCCTGAGGCCGCCAGAAGGGTGGGCAGGTCGAATGTTGTGACGCCCAAGGTGGACAGCTGGGAGCATAGTGCAGTGCGGTGGGAGTAGAAGCATGGGCAGCGGGGCAGGAAATGCAATAGGAAAGGGCAATAGGGATCAGCAGACAGACGCATACGGTGCAAGTTAGCTGCGAGTGTCGTGTGGCCCAGGCGAAGGCTCGGAGTTGTTATTGTTGTGATGGGTGCGAGCCCTCAAGGTCATCAACCTCCCCGTTGTCATGGTAACGGGGTTCCCATTTTCTTCTTCCCTCCCTCACACACAGTTGCTGCCGCCCTTCTTATGTCTTTTAATTATGTCCTCTTTCTTCTTGTAGCGTAATGGTTTTCCTTTTCTTAGCATCACTGCTGTCACTAAGAGTTTTCTCTTTGGTGCCATTGAGCAAGATATTAAGAACTTGAGTCAGTTAATGCAGAAGTAGGATAACACTCTTGCCAGGGCGAAGGTGTGGTGGAAGTGAGGCAGGGTGTTATTGTATTCAAGCGTGAGGCGGGCGGTGTGGCGGGCAACCACCAACAATAACAATAAATCCCGCACTTTACGATTTATAAATTTTCAATTTTTTTAATCTTAAATTGCCTTATAGTGGACTGACGTAACTGTGAGTTTGACGTAACTCAAGACCGACGTAACCCGGGATTTTACTGTATTATTTGTCTACTACTAGGGGCTGGGTGTGCAAAACTCAGGGAAGGGATTGAAACATGCTGGCGTCATTACCAAATCCTTAGTAGGCACGAGTGAAAGTGGAGTATCGCGTCGCCTCTCAGAGCAGCTGTGACGCCGTGAGGGAACAACAGTCTATTAGAGTTTGCACATCTTCAGCAAAAAGAACCTGAGTGTTGCAGCTGCTGTGAAATATAGTGTTGGGGACCCTGTGGAGCATCATACTCCCCAATGAGCAGCAGTTAATCAATATATATATATATATATATATATATATATATATATATATATATATATATATATATATATATATATATATATACACACATGTATATATATATATATATATATATATATATATATATATATATATATATATATATATATATATATACAGGCAACCCCTTTAATGAAGGGTTATGTTCTAAAAACACTTCTTTAACTTCCGAAACTTGTTAACCGATTATAACAAGTTTAACCCCTGACTTAAACTTCCACTGGGAGTAAGCAAAGCAGTTAACCGTAATAATATATATATATATATATATATATATATATATATATATATATATATATATATATATACACACATGTGTATATATATATATATATATATATATATATATATATATATACAGGCAACCCCTTTAATGAAGGGGTTATGTTCCTAAAAACACTTCACTTTCTTCTAGCTCAGAAACTTAGTTAAGCGAACCGATTATAACAAGTTTAACCCCTGACTTAAACTTCCACTGGGAGTAAGTAAAGCGAGAGTGCATCATAGTATGGTGAAAGGTTTAATGAAAGCAAAAATTATGAAGTTTAACATTTAGGCAGTTAAATTTAATTTAAGTCATTATAATGTACACTAATGTATGTATGTACGTAGCTTTATAATGTTGATGATCTTAAATTTACGAAGGGAGGGAGAGTGAAACGGGAAAGACACTAATCGGCAACCTGTGGAATGTAAACATAGGGCGCATCATTGTACCGCACACAAAACTTATGTACCACATTTCCACAAGTCTTTCCATCTTATCCATTGTAGAGTCACGAGTTCAGGTGGTTCTTTTAGCTTGCAAGGAAGATACGGTCTCACCAGCCTTCTTAATAAAGTCTGCTGACTTGAAAATAGTAGAGACAGTAGATGGAGTCAAGATGGTGGCCAGCAGTGCTATAGTTTTCTTGCCTCTCTCATGTCTGTGAATAATATCCAGCTTCACTTCGAGAGTAAGAGACTTCCTGGTCTTCTTAGGAATGCTAGGCCACATTGCAAGGAGTTTTGGTGGTAAGTTGAGTGAGTGAAGACGAGCTGCTGCTGACACTGTTATGGGAGTGAGTGGTGTGTGTTGTCCACGAGAAACTTGATCTTGATCTTGATCTTGATTCTACAGGTGTCCAAGGATTTCTCCTGAGGCAGGCCTTAGTATTTGCGGCTGCTAGTGTATTCAAAAGCTTGTCGGCTTGTGCTGCACTGGGGCTTTCAAACTTAGAAAAATTACCTGGATAAAACTTCGTTAAAGCGAGTTTGGTATTCGTTAAATGAGGAAATGGTAGTAAAATTAAACCTTGTAGCGAAATTTTGTTGTGAACCTTCGTTAAACGGGTTGCCTATATATATATATATATATATATATATATATATATATATATATATATATATATATATATATATATATATATATATATATATATATATATATATATATATATATATATATATATATATATATATATATATACATACAAATATACTTACATCTACTTATTAAGATGCTATTAACTTGAGATTATAGCATCATTCCAATTAACAAGAAAATAAATCTTATTATAAAAGTTTTGGTTAGAAACCATAGATCTTAATTTGACTAAATTTTGACACTAGAGGAAAACGGTGTGTTCCGTCTAGCTCAAGACAATGGAAAGAATTGAGAGAACAGTGGGAAAAAAAAAAAAAAAAAAAAAAAAAAAAAAAAAAAATCGTTGAAGATGACGGTAAAAGTTCTAGTGTGATGCTGCCTTAAGTGCTTCCACCTAGCAGGATCGAGGGATCGCTCGCGCAGTAAGTTTGAATATACTTTGGGGCAGCTCCGGATAGTAGTGATCCGGATACGCGAGTGTCGCCCACGTATCCGGATTATAACAGCCAGGGCCCTGGTGGATATGCGAAATATCCGGGTATGGATATTTCGCGATTATAAATTGAATTCGGATTATAAATTGAGAAAAGATGACTTGATGTTATCTAAGGCGTGCCTAATGTTATACGACTTCCACCATTCACTGATAGTGGGCTTGCCAGACCCATCTGTGCCCTTTATCAGTTGCTGTGTGATTTGCCGCTGGTAGTAGTTTTTTATTCTTTGCCATGATTATTATGAATATATTTTTGCTTACAATAGACCCTTTAATATTCCATTTATTCATCGAATTAGTAATGCATGTAAGTAATATGTAATGCAGTTAAAAAGAAAGGGGGGGACGGGAAGAGATAATAGGCTCCAAGGGTGGTCAAGTTAATGTCAGTACTGTGAGTGGCGGGGAGGTGTGGCGTGGATGACGTCATCACCCCTAGTCCCCTGCGCTGAGCCCTCTTGGATGACATGAGCCGATACCGTATCTCTGATTTTTTCTTACCGTGTATCGAATCGAGGGTAGTAAGTTCCAAATACCGTAACTGTGAATTTACCGTATAAAGAACTACCGTATAATGAGGACTTACTGTACTACCTTCTGCTCGTTTAACAAACACAAAACTCGTTTTAATGAAATTTTATCCAGGTAATTTTTTCCAAGTTTGAAAGCCCCGCCATATCACGCAAGGCGAGGCTTTTAAATACACCAGCGCCTCTCATGGAGAAAACGGGTACCACTCACTCCCCCTAGTTCAAAACAATAAGTGTCAGCAGCAGCTCGCCTTTCCTCGCTCTACATGCCACCAAAACACCCTACAATGTCGCATAGTATTGCTAAGAAGACCAGGAAGACTCTTACTCTCGAAGTGAAGCTGGATATTATTCACAGACATGAGAGAGACAAGAAAACTAATAACATTGCTTCCCAACCATGGCTTGACTCCATCTACTGTCTACCATTTTCAAGTCAGCAGACTCTATTAAGAAGGTTGGTGAGATCATATCTTCCTTGCAAGCTAAAAGAACCACCTGAACTCATGAATCTGCAATAAATAGAATGGAAAGTTTTGTATGCTGTACAATGATGCACCCTTTATTTACATTCCACAGGTTGCCAGCTAGCGTATTTCACGCTCCACTCTCCATCCCTTCATAAATTTAAGATCATCACTATTATAAAGTTACTTACATACACAAATTAGTGTACATTATAATAACTTAGTCTTAAATTAAACTGCTTAAATGTTTGACTTCATAATTTTCACTTTCATTAAACCTTTTACTGTTCTATGATGCACTCTCGCTTTGTTTACTCTCAATGGAAACTCAAGTCAGGGGTTAAATTTGTTATAATTGGTTCGCTTAATGAACCCCTTTGTTAAGCATGGGTTGCCTGTATATGGAGACAGGACAGCAAGAGCATAGCTCTTTTCCTGTATGTTACAACTAGGTAAATACACACACACACACACACACACATATATGGAGACGGGACCACACGAGCATAAAGCCCAGGCCCTGTAAAACTACAACTAGGTAAATACACACACACGCTCCACGCTCTCCATGGCGTGCGGACGTGCCTCCAGCTCAGAGTGGCATCTAACTAACACTCCACACGCTAAGCAGTGTGCTTGGAGCGAGAACTGTTATTTGTACTGAAGGGCGATCAGAGTGAGTGAACGAGTGTACAGAGTGAATGTAGCCTGGGCGTGTACATAAGAGTGATTGGAGGTGTGGAAACCTGCGCACTCCAAGAGACAGAGCAGGAACCACACAAAGGTCAGCCATAACAGCCGCCAACGATCCCACCACACATACGTAGCTACCAGGCCTGGCCCACAGTGCACACCACCACACACCCACATGCTCCCAGGAAGAGTGAAATAAAATGGATAGACCGATAAGAAACAAGTTACCAAATTCAAAATATGTCGATGAGGCTCAGGGAGTGAAACCGAAAGTGGCCAGCCAAAACATGAGCCCATCTTCAACGGGAGCAACGATGCAGGGTAGACTGGTAATGTTGGAAAAGAGATTTGAGGAGTTGGTGAAGGAATTAAAAGTTCAGCGGAATGAGGAGGAGCAGGATAGAGAATTCCGCAAGGCTTTGAAGGAAAGAGTTAGGAGACTGGAGGAAAATGAAAAACGATTGGTGGATGAGAATGCACACTTGAGAGTGGAGGTTGAAAAATACAAGAGACGATTGGAGGAGAAAATGGAGAGAGTAGTAAAGGAGAAAGACACTTTAAGGAAATGATCAGTGAGCAGAATGAAAGGTTTGAGAGGGAGGGGAATTGAAGAAAACACAATGGACTGAGTCGAGGGAAGCAGAGATGGTGGGATTACAAGAAATAATTAAAGATCAGTTGAAGGAAGACAAAAAGAAAGGTCCAAGGAAATGGTTAATGTTATGAAGAATAAGGAAACATTGATAAGAGAAATAGCAGAAAAGAAGAAGAGCGTGTTAATATTTGGGATGAAAGAACAAAATATAACATATAAGCCTAAGAGAATTAAGGAAGAATTAAAACGGTAAGAGATCTGTTAAAAATCTAAATGATGATGAAAAAAGACCTACAAGAAGAAGTGGAAGAGATCCATAGACTGGGTCTGTATAAGGAGGGAGGGAGTGAGCAGACTGATTAAAGTAGTACTGAAGTCACAACGATCTGCAGAGGATATCCTATATCGAACATCAAAGTTAAGAGAGATAGAAGGTTGTAAAGAGGTGTGTGAAAAATAGAAATGAGGAAGAGAGGAGAAGATATAAGGAATTGTTGGAAGAGGCGAGAAGGAAAAATTATGAACAGTCTGAAGAAGAAAAAGAAAAGTTTTTTTGGAGAGTTATAGGAAAGAGAGTCAGAAAGTGGTATGTGGAGAGAAGGAATGCGGAGGAACCCCTAGAGGGAGCAGTGGGTGGACCGTAATGTATACTAATATAGATGGGATACTGTCAAGTAGATTGGAATTGCAAGACTATATGATGGTGGAGAAGCCTGATATAGTGTGTTTGACTGAGACAAAATTACATGAAAAAAATAAAGGTAAATTTGGATAATAAATATAATATATGGAGAAAGGATAGAGAGTAAAGGTGGAGGAGGAGTTATGATTATGACGAAGAAAGAGATAAATGTGGATAAGGTTTGGTATGGGAAGAACAATGCAGAAGTGATAAGCATAAGGATAAAAGTGATGGAAAAGAATTAATAATCATGGTGACCTATGTACCTCCTAAAACAAATTCTTGGACATTAAGGAATACGACAATATGATCAAGGATACTTTACAGAGTTTGGAAAGTGTATTATCTGGAAAAAGAAAGGTGATACTAGTAGGAGATTTTAATTGTAAGGAGGGGGATTGGGAAAATCTAGTAAGTGGTGTTGGAGAGGAAGCATGGGGATAGAGATTCCTTAATCTAATGATGGAAAATATGATGGAACAGAGGGTGAAAGAAAATACTAGATATAGAGGAGATGATGAACTGGCTAGACTGGATTTGGTGTTAACACGAGAAGTGTACCTATGTGGGGATATACAATACAAATGTCTTTTGGAAAAGAGTGATCATGTGGTCATGGAAATGCAGATAGTAACAACACAGCGAAGAAAATACGAGACATACAGGAGTGGTAGATTGAATTATAGAAAGATAGACACAGAAAGTTTGAAAAATTATTTTAGAACATTAGATTGGGAGATGTTACAAATCAGAGAAGTGCACAAAAAATATGAGATTTTTATGAAATATTATAAAGAAGGAGTTATGAAATTTGTACCAAAGTATAAACCGAGAGAGGAAGGAAGAAAGGATTGGTTTAATGCAACTTGTGTTAAGGCTAAGGAAAAGAGAGATGTGGCTTGGAAAAGATGGAAAAGATCAGGAATATACTAAATAAGGAGAATTATAAAATATTTAAAGGAGTAGAGGAAAAATGAGATGTCTATGGTGAGTCTGCCATTGTAAGATGGGGAACCAGCGGTCAACATCCGATGGTTATTAGATTTATGAGTCTTTCAGGAGAGCTTGTCTCACTGTCAATTTACCTGGGAAGAGTTAGTGCTCAACTACTTAAAGAGTCTGGCCCTGATGAATGTCTTTCACTCATTCAGTTATAAATTAACTGAATATTACTGATTTGGGCAGCGTGGCAAGTCTTAAGTTTCTTAGATATGTAATATGTCTATCTTGGATTCCATGATAGTTTTTCGATTGGGGATCTCCTTAAAACTTCTAGGCCTGGTTGACATTTCTGAATTATGTTTTGAAAAATATTCTGCAGACCAGCTTGTCTGTGTCTATACTACAATTGTTAATTATTTAGAGAGGACTAAGGATCTAAGGGTTCCATCACTGGCCTTCTTTTGACTACCAAATATTAAGGTGGCTTAGGATACAGGCGCTGGGTCAGGAGGTTATGGGAGCAGCGGTATTGACCTCAAAATTTTTCATACTAGGTCCTGGCGTAGAAGTGTGTCTTATGTCCTCCATCCTTTCATCTGTGGGCTGGTCTAGGAGTCTATGAAGTTTTATGGGAGGAATTAGAAGAATTATTTGCACAGGCGGTGTTGGCGGAGGATGGGTCTCCTCCATGAATATGTAAAATGTACTACGGGGTTGTGTGGTTTTCATATGATTTCATTGTTTGTCCACATATTTGTACTTAAGTATGCTTTTGGCTGGAATACATGAAGATGATACTATATGGTTTTCAGTAATTCCTGGTTTTGGGGTTCGCTTGGTTTGAGGACCTGCTCTAAAGCTCTCATTTGTTGAGTGACGTCAGTTTAAATATTGTGAAGTGAAATTGTAAGATTAAACGATACTTACAAGTTGAAGTTTGATGTAATTTCAAACATTTAAAGAGTCACTGAGGAGTAAAGTTGGTCGCCATGTTTTAGGTTTTTCTTCAACTGTTTAATTTCTAGCTTTTGTAATTTTTATATTTGTTCCTCAAACCAACATGAAGGACTGAGAGGATAGACATTCATTTATGCCTCAGTGAGTGTTTAAATGTTGTGAAATTACGATCAAACTTCAACTTGGAAGATCGTAATCTTACAATTATAGAGTGGCGAGAAATGAGTATGTGAGGGTAAGGAGGGAGGAAGAAAGAAAATTTTAAAAAAATATTGTAGACAAGAGTAAGGAACATTCAAAATTGTTTTACAGGTTCATAAATGATAACTTAAAAAGACAGAGTCCATTGGAAGGTTAAAAGGAGAGCAAGGGATAGTAGATGACCCTAAGAATATCACGGAATTGCTAAATAATAGGTTTCAGCAAGTATTTACTAAAGAAACAATGTTTGTAAAGCCTCAAAATGTAGAAGGAAATGTGCACATGGATGACATTAAGATACCTAAAAGGAGTTATATAAAATGTTGGAGGAACTTAAAGGTGATAAAGCGATGGGACCAGATGAAGTTTCAGGAAAATTATTGAAGGAATGTAGAGAAGAATTGATTGATCCATTATATGATATTATAAGGTGCTCATTAGAAACAGGGAAGTACCAGTAGAGTGGAAAAGAGCTGAAGTGGTGCCCATTTATAAGGGAGGCAGTAAGGAAGAGCCTCTTAACTATAGACCTGTCTCTAACAAGTGTGGTCGGTAAGATTTGTGAGAGGGTGATAAAGATATATTGGACGGTTCCTGGAGGATCATAAGTTATTATCAGATCATCAATTTGGCTTTAGGAAAGGGAGGTCATGTGTAACAAATCTACTGAGCTTTTATTCAAGAGTGGTTGACAAAATACAGGAGAGAGAGGGATGGATGGACTGTGTATATTTGGATTTAAAGAAAGCTTTTGACAAGGTACCTCACATGAGACTGCTATGGAAATTAGAGATTTATGGAGGACTGAAGGGAAAAGTGTTAAAGTGGATGGAAAACTACTTGAGATGGAGGGAGATGATAACGGTAATAAGGGATGGAAAGTCGAACTGGGTGGTGGTGGAGAGTGGAGTCCCACAAGGTTCAGTGCTGGCACCAATACTTTTCCTTGTATATATTAATGACATGCCACAGGGAATAAACAATTATATTAATTTGTTTGCGGATGATGCGAAGTTGTGTAGGTGTGTGAAGAGTGAAGAAGATTGTGAAATTTTACAGGCAGATCTAGATAAGATTTGGGAGTGGAACAAGAGGTGGGAAATGGAATTTAATCTGAGCAAAAGTCATGTGATGGAGATGGGGAAGAGTGGAAGACGGCCAAGAGGGTCATATAAGATGGGTGAAGGAGTAGTGTTGAAAAAGGTGGAAAAGGAAAAGGATTTGGGAGTGATAATACAAGACCATGGGCAGTTTGAGGCTCATATTGATAAGATGTTTGGAGAAACGTATAATTTGATAAGAAATATTGGATTAGCCTTTCATTATATGGATAAAGATATGATGAAGAAATTAACTAGTACGGTAATTAGACCAAGATTGGAATATGCTGGAGTGGTTTGGTCCCCTTATAAAAAGAAGCATATAAGGAAGTTGGAGAGATTGCAGAGAATGGCAACAAAATGGTTCCGGAATTGGCAGAAATGACCTATGAGGAGAGATTAAAAGAAATGAATTTGCTTACCTTGGAACAAAGAAGAGAAAGAGGAGATTTAATACAGGTTTATAAACTGTTGAACGGACTGGATGAAGTGGATAATGAGCAAATGATGTTAAGAGAGGAAAACTTAAATAGAACTACGAGATCGCATAGTAAAAAGATAGCCAAGGGAATATGCTTGAAGGATGTGAAGAAATATAGTTTCCCACAAAGATGTGTGGAGGTGTGGAATGGTTTGAGTGAGGAGGTGGTGTCAGCGAGGAGTGTGCATAGTTTTAAAGGAAAGTTGGATGTGTGTAGATATGGAGACGGGGCCACACGAGTATGATACCCAGGCCTTGTAAAATTACAACTAGGTGAATACAACTAGGTGAATACACACACACACAGAGTACAAGAGAGAGAGGGATGGGTTGACTGTATTTATTTGGATTTAAAAAAGGCATTTGACAAAGTGCCACATGCAAGATTACTATGGAAATTAAAGGAGAAGGGTGGCTTAAAAGGAAGCACATTGAGATGGATGGAAAATTATTTGAGGGGGGAGAGAAATAAGGACGGTAGTTAAAGATATGAAGTCCAAGTGGAGAGCAGTAGAAAGCGGAGTGCCACAGGGGTCAGTATTGGCACCAATACTTTTCCTCATTTATTTTAACGACATGCCAGACGGAGTGAACAGCTACATAATCTGTTTGCAGATGATACAAAACTGTGCAGAGTTTTAAAGCAAAAAGAGGATTGTGAAATACTGCAAGAAGACCTAAATAAGATCTGAGAATGGAGTAAAAAGTGGGAAATGGAATTCAATGTGAACAAAAGCAATGTCATGGAAATGGGAAAGAGTGAAAGACGACCCATGGGAATCTATAAGATGGGAGATGAAGTAGAACTGGAGAAAGTAAAAAAGGAAAAGGACTTAGGAGTGATGATGGAAGAAAACAATCAACCGGTAAACCATACTGATAGAATTTTTAGAGAAACATATAATTTGCTAAGGAATATTAGAGTGGCATTTCACTACATGGACAAAGAAATGATGAAGAAATTGATAAGTACTATAATAAGACCTAGATTGGAATATGCAGGAGTAGTGTGGACCCCTCATAAAAAGAAACATATAAGGAAGTTGGAGAGACTACAAAAAATGGCTGCAAGAATGGTTCCAGAATTTGAAGGGATGACATATGAAGAGAAACTAAAGGCTATGGATCTACCAACCCTGGAGCAGAGAAGGGAGAGAGGGGATCTGATACAAGTTTATAAATTGATCAACGGAATGGACCAAGTGGATAATGAGAAACTGATCCTGAGAGAAGAATATGACATTCGAAGCACAAGATCGCATAGTAAAAAGCTGAGAAAAGGAAGATGTCTGAGAGATGTTAAAAAACATAGTTTCCCGCAAAGATGTATTGAGACGTGAAACAGTTTAAATGAAGAAGTAGTGTCTGCAACGAGTGTGCATACTTTTAAAGCAAGATTGGATAAGTGTAGTTATGGAGATGGGGCCACACGACCATAAAGCCCAGGCCCTGTAAAACTACAACTAGGTAAATACACACACACACACACCGCGTAGTGTAGTGGTTAGCATGCTCGACTAACAATCGAGTCCCGGCACAGCGAGGCAAATGGGCAAGCCTCTTAATGTGTGGCCCCTGTTCACCTAGCAGTAAATAGGTACGGGATGTAACTTGATTGGTTGTGGCCTCGCTTTCCCGGTGCGTGGAGTGTGTTGTGGTCTCAGTCCTACCCGAAGATCGGTCTATGAGCTCTGAGCTCGCTCCATAATGGGGATGACTGGTACAGGATGTAACTTGATTGGTTGTGGCCTCGCTTTCCCGGTGCGTGGAGTGTGTTGTGGTCTCAGTCCTACCCGAAGATCGGTCTATGAGCTCTGAGCTCGCTCCATAATGGGGATGACTGGGGGTGACCAGCAGGTGACACACACACACACACACACACACACACACACACAGGAGAGGAAGGACGCGATACCGTGCTCCCGAGAATCAGCTGATCTTCACTACCTTTGTTTGGGTTTGCAGTGGCCTGGGCGATAAGTGTGGACTCATTTTTCCTTTCATGAATACAGTGTTAAACAATAATGAGTGAGAAAGATATTCCATCTAAATGCAGGTATGTGAAAGGGAAAGAATGAAAGCTGATGATGACAATGTTGGTGAGGGAGGAGGAGATTTTGAAGGCTTTGATACGGCGCAAACTTCACTATTTGATAGAGTCTTCACTATCGAACGTAAATTAGATAAATTGATGAAGGAGAGTATGGGAATGAAAGAGAATGAAGAACAGGATAAAGAGCTCCAGAAATTGAAAGAAAGGATAAAAAGAGTGGAAGAAAACGAAGCTAGGCTATGAACCGAAAATGAAGAATTAAAAGTCCAAATAGCGAACTATAAGAAATTGATGGAAGAAGGACTCGTAAAGCCGAGAAAGAAAAAGAAAAGCTAAAAGATCTAGTTAACAAAGAAGAAGAAAGAGTACAAGACGTGATTAAAAAGAAGTACAAGCATAGAGAATCCAAGATAAGAAAGACAAGGAATCATTTCAAGAAGTATTTCAAGAACAGTTAAAAGAAAGAGATGAAAATATGACAAGCAAAATGATAGGAGTCCTCAAGAAAAAGAAAATTTAGTAAGAGAAATTGCGGAAAAAAGAAGTGTAATTATTTTGGACTGAAAGAAAAAATGTTAAATATAGACCAAGAAGGGAAAAAGACGAAATGAAATCAGTAAAAGACCTACTAAAACATCTGAATGACGAGGATAGACAAAACTTAGAAGAGGAAGTAGAAGAAATCCATAGAATGGGACCATATCAAGAAGGAACAGTGAGACCAATTAAGATATTACTAAAATCACAAGCAGCAGCAGAAGAAGTACTATATAGAAAAACGAAACTCAGAAAACAGAAGGTTGCAAAGATATATATATAAAGAAAAATAGAAACGAGGAGGAAAGGAAGAGACACAATGAACTGGTGGCAGAAGCAAGAGAAAAAATAATGAAAGGTCAGAGGAGGAGAAGGCATTTTTTGGAGAATTATAGGAGACAGGATAAGGAAATGGTATATAACAGAGAAAGAAGAGAAGAGAATGGAGCAAGTTTAACTAAAAATGATAAGAACAAGAGATTAAAATGATGTATACAAACATAGATGGGATTTTATCTAGTAAATTAGAATTAAGAGATTACATAAAGAAAGAAGAACCAGATATTGTATGCCTGGTGGAAACAAAGTTAAATGAGGCAATAAAATAGACATAGATAAAAGGTATAATATATGGAGGAGAGAGAGTGGGTAAAGGAGGAGGAGGAGTCATGATGATGTTAAGGAAGGAGATAGTGGTAAATCAAGTGGAGTTTGGGAAGGAAAATCAGAAATACTGTATGTTAAGATGCATATTAACAAAAGGAGTTAACAATCATTGGAACATATGTGCCACCAAAACAAACTCATGGACTAACCAAGAATATAGAGACATGATAGATGACACAATAAGAGTCTTACAAGAATCATTAAGGAAAGGAGAAAAGTGATATTGATAGGAGATTTCAACTGTAAGGAGGTAGACTGGGAAAATTATGAAAGTGGTATGGGGAAGATGCCTGGGAGATAGATTCCTGAACCTAATGATAGATAATTTGATGGTCCAAAGAGTAAAGGAAAACACAAGATTCAGAGGAAACGATGAGCCGGCAAGATTAGACCTAGTTTTTACAAGGGATATACCAATTAACGATGATATAAGATACAAGTGCCCATTGGGAAAGAGTGACCATGTAATATTAGAGATGGATATAGAAGAAGGAAAGGAAGATAGAGATGAATCATACAAAGGAGACCGATTAAATTACAGAAAGGCTGATATTGAGAATCTCAAGAACTATTTTAAAACGTAAACTGGGAGGAGATGGAAAACTCATTAACGGTTCAAGAGAAATATAACTTATTTTGGAAATATACAAAACTGGGGTCAGGAATATGTTCCGAAATATAGACCTAAAGAAGAAGGAAAGAAAGATTGGTTTAATGCAAGATGTGCTAGGGCAAAGGAGAAACGAGATGGAGCATGGAAAAGGTGGAGAAGAAACAGAAATCCAGAAAATAAGGAAAACTTCAAAACAGCAAGAAATGAATATGCTAAGGTGAGAAAAGAAAAAGAAAAGAACTATGAAAAGGACATTGTCGAAAAATGTAAGGAACAACCAAAATTGTTCTACAGATTCATAAATGGAAAAATAAGACAAAAAGAAACAATAGAAAGGTTAAAAGGAGAAAACGGAATGGTGGAAGACCCAAAACTGTTAAATAGTAAATTTCATGAGGTCTTTACTAAGGAATCCAAATATGAAAGACCACAGGGTAATAGAGACTGTCTATATGAAAGAGATTAAAGTAACCAAGCTTGAAATAAAAAGTTGATGACGGAATTGGATGAGGAAAAGGCAATGGGACCGGATGAAGTCTCAGGCAGAATACTGAAAGAATGTAGGGAAGAACTAGCAAGTCCAATATACAACATCATAAAATGCTCAATAGAAAATGGAACAGTGCCAGTGGAGTGGAAAAGAGCTGAGGTGGTTCCCATATATAAGAGCGGAAGGAAGGAAGAACCTTTAAATTACAGGCCAGTATCACTAACTAGTGTAATATGCAAGATGTGTGAAAAAGTAATAAAGAAGCAATGGATCGAGTTTCTTGAAGACAACAAAATATTATCAAATAGCCAATTTGGTTTTAGAAAAGGTCGGTCATGTGTGACAAATTTATTGAGTTTCTACTCTAGAATAGTTGATAAAGTACAAGAGAGAGGGATGGGTTGACTGTATTTATTTAGATCTAAAAAAGGCTTTTGATAAAGTGCCACATGAAAGATTACTATGGAAGTTAGAGGAGAAGGGTGGCTTAAAAGGAAGCACATTGAGATGGATGAAGAATTACTTAAGGGGAGAGAAATAAGGACGATAGTTAAAGATATGAAGTCCAAGTGGAGAACAGTAGACAGCGGAGTGCCACAGGGTCAGTATTGGCACCAATACTTTTCTCGTATATATAAATGACATGCCAGAGGGAGTGAACAGCTACATAAATCTGTTTATGGACGATGCGAAACTGTGCAGAGTCATTAAACAAAAGAGGATTGTGAAATACTACAGGAAGACTTAAACAAGATCTGGAAATGGAGCAAAAAATGGGAGATGGAATTCAATGTGGACAAAAGCCATGTCATGGAAATGGGAAAAAGTGAAAGACGACCAGTGGGAATCTATAAGATGGGAGATGGAGTAGAACTAGAAAAAGTAAAAAAGGAAAAGGACTTGGGAGTGACAATGGAAGAAAATAATCAACCGGTTAGCCATATTGATAGAATTTTCAGAGAGACGTATAATTTGCTAAGGAATATTGGAGTAGCATTTCACTATATGGACAAGGAAATGATGAAGAAATTGATAAGTACTAAAATAAGACCTAGATTGGAATATGCAGGAGTTGTGTGGACTGCCCATAAAAGAAACACATAAGAAAATTAGAGACTACAAAAATGGCTACAAGAATGGTTCCAGAATTTAAAGGGATGGCATATGAGGAGAGACTAAAGGCAATGGATCTACCAACCTTGGAGCAGAGAAGAGAGAGGGATCTGATACAAGTTTATAAATTGATTAACGGAATGGATGAAGTGGATAATGAGAAACTGATCCTGAGAGAAGAATAT